>NC_037685.1:70586614-70886614 GCF_003255815.1 Theropithecus gelada
GGTCTCGATATCCTGACCTTGTGATCCGCCCGCCTCGGCCTCCCAAAGTGCTGGGATTACAGGCGTGAGCCACCACGCCCGGCCAAAATGAGCTATTAATGTTCAATGTGATTTACAAGAAAAAGAGTCCTTCATTTAAGACATGAAGGCTTTTTCATTTACTAAGCAATTTTAAAAATAATTATTAAATCAAAAAGTGGTTTAATATGAATTTGTTCTAATGTTATAAATTATACTGAGATATAGCCAACCAACCAAACCAGCCTCAAAAAATATACAAAAGTACATATGCATACATGTCTTTTGAGGAAAAATGGTCAAGATCAGTCTAGCTAGAGAAAGGTGTATCAATAGAATTTAAGCAAATCTGAAAAAATACTGTCATTCAACCCTGATTCTTGATTTTCTTCTTCCCTTCCTTTTCCCTTTCCTCGTTCCCTCTCTCAATTTATTCATTGATTCAACAAACATTCAGTGAGTGCCAGCTCCAACTATGAATGAATCACTGGGTACTGGGAGCTTGTTGGGAATAATATAGATATAATTCCTGCTATCAAGGAGCTTATTGTCTAGTCAAGGAAATAAGCATTAAGCAATACTGAGACATTTACATACTGATAATTGTGATACGTGCTTTGAAGAAAAAATCCAGGATGCGAAGGCAGCATATTGCAAGTGATCTATGTAGTGTGGTCAGGTCAGTGAAAGAGAAGCTTAAATTAGAAGTGAGATCTAAGCCAAGACCTGCAGATGTTCAGGAGTGAGCCAAGCGTGAATGTGGGGGGCCAGGGAACAGTATGCTCGGAGTGAGGGGATGGGAAATGTAATGGAGAAACGCAGACAGATTTGGGTCTTGCTAAAGTATTGCTCAAGTAAGAGACGGATCCCATTTTGGGTGTAAAGCAAGGGATGGGTTGAGGTATGACCACCTCCAGAGTTCAAGAGCTTGAAGCCTGAAAATTCCCTCTTTGAAACTGTCATTTGTATTGTTGGATAGGAACAGTCACAAATAAATCTTAAGCTCCTGCTACCTGTTTTGGTATGTTATAGAAGCTGGAGATGCAGCAGGGAACAATACAGAGTCTTTGGTCTCATGAAGCTTACTTTCCAGTTCACATCACTCACATCAGCTGTATTATTCTGAAGCATTCCTTGTATATTACACACATGTTTTGTAGAACTTCAGTTTAATGAAATAAACCAGATACAACAGAATTTTTTTTTCATAAAACTATAAACGTGAAAGCAAAACATCCAGAATTCTGTGAGAGATTAAGGGTTTACCAGGCACGGGGTTGTCACCTTGAACTTCTCCAAAAGAAAAGGAAAAATAGATTTTTCTCTCTGAGCACGATCCTATTGTTAAAACCTACGTGCTCAATAACAAGAAATTAGCACCATGTTTTACGGTCATAGAAAAAAAGTGTTTCTGCATACTTTTCATGAGTAGTAATGAAACGAAATAAAACCAGGAAATACAGGACCATTCTTCCACGGCCTCTCTCTGCCCATGTCATGGCAATAAATGCTTGTTATTATAATGCAAACAGAAAGCATTTTTCCAGAGGGCAAGTTTTGTCTGTGATCCTTTCAGGAAATTAGAGAAGCAAATCTGTTTAAACTTTCCCTTTTGCTCTCCGTAATGCTCCATCAAACAGGAGTCCAAGCTTGCTTGGTTGGCAAATTGCTGCTTTCAACAATGGGGAATACTATTCTTGACAGATAAAATAGAGGTTAATGGGACAGAAAGCAGCATACCATAGCCACCTGCCAAGTCGATAGAAAAAGACTGTGGCGGAATTCCAGGGCAGCCCCAGAGTAGAGATAGGGGTGGGGAGGGTTGTTGTTGATTTCTTAGGGTGGCTCAAATTAGTTTTTAGTATAGCTTTTGGAAGTGATGGAGACAGAAAGAGAGGTACAAAGAATCCAGTCTTATTCCATGTAACAATGGCATTCCGGTGATCTTTTCATCTTTTAAGGACACCGGAGTTTAACCTCTGCCTTTTCATTAATGTGTTCAATTAA
Organism: Theropithecus gelada; assembly: GCF_003255815.1. Classification (NCBI taxonomy): domain Eukaryota; kingdom Metazoa; phylum Chordata; class Mammalia; order Primates; family Cercopithecidae; genus Theropithecus; species Theropithecus gelada. Next base: position 70,588,640 of record NC_037685.1, read on the forward strand.
CATTTTGGAGCCTACCGACTGTGACTGTCTGCTTGTTTCAATGTTCTATTCGGGCACTCAGTACGATGACCAGATCACAGTAACCGATACACATTTGTGGCATGAATGGATATCAGACATTATACTTGTGCTAAGAATAGAGATACAAAATTAATAGTCCTATAACAGCTGTCATATATAGATGGCGAGTGAAAGGTTACAAGTTATGAAAGGGTCTCTCCTTTAATAATTTTTGTCTTGGATCGTTGATCTGTTTATACTTTCCAACATTATTCTCACTTTGAAGATGCAGAAACTGAAGGATAAGTAACTTACCCCGTATCTCAAATAAATAACAAAGCTTGAACTTGGAACTTGGGTCAAACTGATTCCAGAGTTTTTTCCTGTGCTCAGATAATGTATAAAAAAGATCTTAATCAAATGCATTTTTCTCACTTGTTAAATAGTACTTGTCTTGGCATGTCTATGCCCAAGAAAAAGATAAAACATATTTTACCTTGCCCCTTCAATTTGCCAGTCTTCTTAGAAGACTACATGCTGTTAAAGTGAACTAAATATGGCCCGAGAATAACTCTGTACTTCTATATTTGAAACCTTGTGGATGAACTGCAACCTAGCTTAACAGGCAGACAAGAATGAAACCTAACTTAGGAGTTTGCACCAGTAATAATTGCTGAGTCTTGGCCAATCCCAGCAGCCATAGTTCAACCACTCATACACTGCTGAATGTTCAAACTGTATTGAAATAAAGCAAACACCAAACTGTAGCCAATCCAGTTGTTTCTGTACCCCACTTCTGATTGTTGTACGTCACGTTCCTTTTTTGTCTATAAATTTGTGCCGACCATGAGGCACCCCTGTAGTCTCTCTGAATCTGTTGTGATTCGGGGGGCTGCCTCATTTGTGAATTGTTGATTGCTCAATTAAACTCCTTTAACTTCAATTCAGCCAGAGTTTTTCTTTGAACAATGCCCATGTTCAATGAGCATGGTTTCAATTACTAAAGGTCTGCACCCTGCAAAGACTTGACAGCCCCGATTCCTGAGCCAATGAAACCACACTTGGCACCTTTGGCAGTGCATCTTCAAGGATGTGGGAATGTGATGTCTAATATAAGTTTGCTTGAGGAACACATAACTGATGCTCCCTGCAGGAGAAACTGGCTCTAGAAATGGTCCCAAACTGAGTGCTTTTGACCCTACCTTGATTCTGTCTGAGCCTTAGCTGATGAAGGGCTTCAACTCCTGGGTACACTTTAGTTCCCCTCCAGAGCTGCTGTCTGCCTGTGAACCCTCAGAAGTTTGGCTGGTGCCACCATATCATCCTAACTTTCACCCAGAGACTCCATAGTAGCGCCCTCCACTGTTCACTGTATTGCTCTGGAAAGCGCAGCACAGGACACTAACTCAGGCAGTTCCTGCCCTCTGACTGCATGCCATTTATCACAAAACCTCCATGTTTATAGTGCCTTTCCTTGAACTTGAGCTCCATGGGATCCCCATTTACTTCTCTTTCCCCACAAGGTCACTGCTGAGCACCCAGAATGCCTTGTAGCCATAGTGCCTGAGTCAGGATATGATAAGCTGACTGACTTCATTTATCCAGGCAGAATATCTTTTATCTGTGATATGTTAAAAATGTTAACATGTTAATATTTAAATGTAGAGTTTGGGTAAAAATGAAGTAGGCATATTAGATTGTATCCTTGTTGCTTGTATCCTTGTGTGTATATAGAGATATATATATATTGTTTTTTTAGACAGAGTCTCGCTCTGTCTCCCAGCCTGGAGTGCAATGGCACTCACTGCAACCTCTGCCTCCTCCTGTGTTCAAGGTATTCTCCTGCCTCAGCCTCCTAAGTAGCTGGGATTACAGGTGTGCGCCACCATGCCCAGCTAATTTTTGTATTTTTAGTAGAGACAGGGTTTCACCATGTTGGCCTGGCTGGTCTCAAACTCCTGACCTCAGATGATCCACCTGCCTCGGCCTCTCAAAGTGCTGAGATTACAGGCATGAGCCACCATGCCTGGTCCTAAAAAAAACTTTTAATGAGACAAGCAGTAAAAATGATGTGTCATGTGCCTGTAAAGAGAAGACCACCCAAACTTGGTTGGTGGGCAGAAAACACAGAAGTAAAACGGCTGAGAGAAGAATGTTTGTGGGGTGTGGCTCTTTTTAAAAGCTCCTTTACAGCTGGGCGCGGTGGCTCACGCCTGTAATCCCAGCACTTTGGGAGACTGAGGCGGGTGGATCACGAGGTCAGGAGATCAAGAACATCCTGGCTAACACGGTGAAACCCAGTCTCTACTTAAAAAAAAAAAAATTAGCCAGGCGTGGTGGCCTGTGCCTGTAGTCCCAGCTACTTGGGAGGCTGAGGCAGGAGAATCTCTTGAACCCGGGAGGCGGAGGTTGCAGTGAGCCGCGACTTTGCAACTGAACTCCAGCCTGGGCAACAGAGTGAGACTCCATCTCAACAAACAAACAAACAAAACCCCTTTTCTTGTTTCTTTATGTCTGTTTATTACAGAAAGTATACACTTGTATTGATTGTCAGGGCTGTCCTGTACACAACTCCAAGGCGTCTATTTATTTTGCATTCTACAGGCTTCCTAATGGATGTGCCCTGGGGGTGCGGTGCTGCACACATGCCTATAATGGGAATAGCGCTCCCTGCATAGTATTCCCCCAAAGAATAGGTGATGAGAAGGTGTGTGTAATGGTAGAATCTCCCAGATCCCATGCATTGAGTCTATTTTCAAAATATCCCAGGAGGCCATCTTGATGCCTCCTAAGTCACCACAGCAGCACTGCAGTAGGTGGGACCAGTATTTCCCCTCAAGGACTGCAGCTCTCCACTGCTGCTGTGAATGCACTGAAATATGAAAGAAGTGTGCCACTGAGTGACAGCCTATCTGCCAGCCCTTACATTTATACACCATCCACTGGATTGCAGCCTGAATTACACCACCAAACAAAAATTCTTTCACCACACATCACTGGTGAAGAGCAGGAATCTAGCCACAAATAAAGATTCTACACAGAACCTTGGGCCTCTGAAAGCACCCAGAAATGAAGCCAATTGACTATGTATGACATACACCCCATTCAAACCCTCAGAAAAATAAAGAATATAAAAACAAAAAGCCCCACCGAAGCAACAGCAATTTCAGAAAGATAAAAGAACACCAGCCCTCTTGGATGAAAAATAATCAGGCAAGAACTCTGGCAATTCAGAAAATCAGAGGGTCTCCTTACTTCCAAATGATTGTACTAGCTGTCCAGCAATGGTTGCTAACCAGATTGAAATGGCTCAAATAACAGACACAGAATTCAGAATATGGATGGGAAAGAAGTTCAACAAGATTCAGCAGAAAGTTAAAATCCAACCCAAGGAAACCAGTAAAATAATCCAAGAGATGAAAGAAGACATGGCCATTTTAAGAAAGAACCAAACTGAACTTGTGAAATTGAAAAATTTACTACACGAATTTCATAACACAGTTGCAAGCATTAATAACAGAATAGACTAAGCCGAAGAAAGAATCTCAGAGCTCAAAGACCAATCTGATGAATCAACTCATTCAGGCAAATATAAAGAAAAATGAATGAAAAAGAATGAATAAAACCATTGAGAAATAGGGGACTATGTAAAGAGGTCAAACCTATGACTCACTGGCATTCCTGAGAAAGAAAGAGAGAGAGTAACCAATTTGGAAAACATAGTTGAGGATACAGTCTATGAAAATTTCCACAATCTCACTAGGGAGGTCGACATTCAAATTCAAGAAGTTCTAAGAACTCCAGCAAGGTGCCATACTAGATGCATACTGATCAGACTCTCCAAGGTTCACATGAAAGAAAAAAAATCTTAAAGGCCATTACACAGAAGGGTCAGGTCACTTACAAAGGGAGCCTCATCAGCCTAACAGTAGATTTCTTAGCAGAAAACTTACAAGCCAGGAGAGGTTAGGGGCCTATTTTCAGTATCCTTAAAGAAAACAAATTTCAACCAAGAATTTCATATCCAGCCAAAGTAAGCTTCAAAAGCAAAGGAGAAATAAAATCCTTCTTAGTGAAGGAAATGCTAAAGAAATTCATTACCATCAGACCAGATGTCCTTCCTCTAAACATGGAAATGAAAGAGTAGTACCTGCTACCACAAAAACACACTTAAGTACCTAGCACACATATCCTATAAAATGATCACACAATCAAGTATAAAACAACCAGCTAACAACATAATGACATGATCAAAACCTCACATATCAATATAAACCTTGAATGTAAATGGTACAAATGCCCCACTTAGAAGGTACAGAGTGGCAAGTTGGGTAAAACAAGTAAGACCCAGCCATCTGCTGTCTTCAAGAGACGCATCTCACATGTAATAACAACCATGGGCTCAAAGAGAGGAAGAAAGATGTATTTTGCAAATGGAAAACAAAAAAGAGCAGGGGTCACTAGTCTCTCATCCAATAAAACAGACTTCAAACCAACCACAGTGAACAAGGACAAGGAAGGGCATTACATAATGATAAAGGGTTCAATTCAACAAGAAGACTTAACTATCCTAAGTATATAAACACCCAACATTAGAGCACCTGGATTCATAGAAGAAGCACTTCTAAACCCATGAAAAGATTTAGACAGCCACACAAAAATAGTGGGGGATTTCAAGATCCCACTGACAGTGTTAGGCAGATCATTAAGGCAGAAAACCAAAAAAGAAATTCTGTTTTTAAACTCCACATGACCAATGAGACCGAACAGAAACCTACAAAATACTCCGGTTAATACACATTATTTTCATCTGCGCAAGGAACATATGCTAAGACTGACCACACGTTCAGTGATAAAGCAAGTCTCAATAAATTTTTAAAAAGTAAAATCATACCAAGCATATTATCTGACCACACTGAAATAAAAATAGAAATTGATACCATGAAGATCTCTCAAAACCACATAATTACAGGAAAATTAACTTACTCCTGAATAACTTTTGCATAAACAATGAAATTAAGGCAGAAAATTAAAAAATTCATTGAAATCAATGAAAACAGACACAATGTAACAAAATATCTGAGATGCAGCAAAAGAAGTGTTGAGAGGACACGTTATAACATGAAATGCCTACATCAAGAAGTTAGAAAGATCTCAAATTAATAATCTAACATCATATCTGTGGGACCAGAAAAACAAGAACAAACTAACGCCAAAGCAAACAAAAGAAAACAAATAAATCACAGCAGAACTAAACAAAATTGAGATGTAAAAATTTAAACAAAAGATCAATCAAACCAAAACTTGGTTCTTTGGAAGGATAAACACGATTGATAGACTGCTAGCTAGGTTAACAAAGAAAAGGGGAGAGTATCCAAAAGAGCACAACCAGAATTGACAAAGGGACATAACCAATCCCACAGAAATACGAATGACCCTCACAAACTATTATGAACATCTCTGTGCACACAAAATCAATAATCTAGAGGAAATAGGTAAATTCCTGGAAACATACAACTTCTCAAGATTAAACAAGGAAGAAATTGAAGCCTGAACAGACCAATAATGAGTTCTGAAATTGAATCAGTAACTTAAAAAGCTACCAATCAGGCTGGGCATGGTGGCTTGCACCTGTAATTCCAGCAGTTTGGAAGGCCAAGGCTGGCAGATCACTTGAGCTCAGAAGTTCGAGACCAGCTTGGGCAACATGGTGAAACCCCGTCTCTATTGAAAAATGTAAAAAGTAGCTGGGTGTGGTTGCATGAACCTATAGTCCCAACTACTCAGGAGGCTGAGGTGAGAGGATGGCTTGAACCTGGGAGGTGGAGGTAGCAGTGAGCTGAGATGGTGCCACTGCACTCCAGCCTATTCCTATGTTGAATAGGAGTGGGCTCCCTAGCCAGAGCAACCAGGCAAGAAAAAGAAACAAACAGCATCCAAATAAGAAAAGTAGAAGTCAAACTATCTCTCTTTGCTGGTGATATGATTCTATACCTAGAAAACCCTTAAGACTCTGTCAAAAGCTTCCTGGTACTCATCAATTACTTCAGTAAAAGTTCAGGATACAAAGTCAATGCATGAAAATCAGTAGCATTTTTATACACCAATCATATTTAAGTTGAGAGCCAAATCAAGAATGAAATCTCATTTACAATAGCCACAAAAAGAATAAAATACCTAGGAATACACATAACCAAGAAGTGAAAGATTCCTACAAAAAGAACTACAAAATACTGTTGAAAGAAATCATAGATGACACAAACAAATGGAAAAACATTCCATGCTCATAAATTGGAAAAATCAATATCATTAAAATAACCACACTGCTCAAAGCAATCTACCAACTTTGTAGGTTGGTAGATACTGCTCAAAGCAACCTACCAACTACCAACATCATTGTTCACAGAATTAGAAAAAAATATTCTAAAATTCATACAGAATCAAAAAAGAGCCTGAATAACCAAGGCAATCCTAAGCAAAAAGAATGAAGCTGGAGGCATCACATTACCTGACTTCAACTATACAACAAATTTGCAAAAACCAAAACAGCATGGTACGGGTACAAAAACAGACACATAGACCAATGGAACAGAATAGAGAAACCAGAAATAAAACTGCACACCTACAACCATCTTTGGCAAAGTAAACAAAAGTAAGCAATGGGGAAACAATTCCCTATTTGATAAATGGTGCTGGTATAACTGGCTATCCATACGCAGAGGAATAAAAGTGGACACCTCCTTATACCATATGTAAAAATTTACTTGAGAGATTAAAGATTTAAATGTAAGACCTCAAACTATAAAAATTCTAGATGAAAACCTAGTGAACACCCTTTCAACACAGCTGTGGGTAAAGAATTTATGGCTAAATCCTCAAAAACAACTGTAATAAAAAAAATCAACAAGCGGGACCTAATTAAACTAAAGAGGTTTTGCATAACAAGAGAAACAATCAATGGAGTAAACAGACAACCTACAGAATGGGAGAAAATATTCACAAACTATGCATCTGACAAAGGCCTGATATCCAGAATCTATAAGAAACTTAAACAATGCAACAAGGAAAAAGCAAATAACCACATTAATAAGTAGGCAAAGGACATGAACAGATAATTCTCACAAGAAGATATACAAGCAGCCAACAAACATGTGAAAGAAAAAATGCTCGTCATCACTAATCATCAGAAAATTCAAGTCAAAACCACAAGATACCATCTCAGACCAGTCAGAATGACTTTTGTTAAAAAGTGAAAACATAGGCCAGGTGCAGTGGCTCACACCTGTAATCCCAGCACTTTGGGAGGCTGAGGTGGGTGGATCACAAGGTCAGGAGTTCAAGACCCGCCTGGCCAATATGGTGAAATCCTGTCTCTACTAAAAATACAAAATTAGCAGGGCAGGAGCCTGTAATCCCAGCTACTCGGGAGGCTGAGGCAGGAGAATCACTTGAACCCGGGAGGCAGAGGTTGCAGTGAGCCAAGAGTGCACAACTGCACTCCAGCCTGGGTGACAGAGCGAGACTCTGTCTCCAAAACAAAACAAAAAACCTAAAAACATAACAGGTGTTGGCAGGACTGTGAAGAAAAGGGAAATTACACACTGTGGTGGAAATGTAAATTAGTTCAGATTTGAGAGCAAAAATCTGTGGACAGCAGTCTGGAGATTTCTCAAAGAACTAAGAGTTGAACTACCATCCAACTCAGCAATCTCACTGCTAGGTATATGCCCAAAATAAAAGAAATTGTTCCACCTAGAAGACACATGCACCTGTATGATCACTGCAGCACTATTCACAATAGTAAAGGCACGTGCCCATCCATGGTGGATTGGGTAAAGAAAATGTACAAATACACCATGGAATACTACATGGCCATAAAAAAATACCAAGATAAAGGCCATTTTCCTAAGCAAAGTAATGCAGAAACAGAAAAGCTAATACCGCATGTTCTCATTTATAAATGGGGGCAAAACACTGGGCAAACATGTACATAAAGATGGGAACAATAGATACTGGGGAATACAAGGAGGAGGAGGTAGGACAAGGGTTGAAAATCTACCTGTTGGTGGATGGGTTAGGTACTATGTTCACTTGTTGGGTGACGGATTCAATCATACTCCAAACCTCTGCATCACGCAGTATACCTCTGTAACAAACCTGCACATGTACCCCCAGAACCTAAAATAAACATTGAGAAAGAAAAAACCTGCAGCTCTGCTCTCTCATGTGACTCTAACATACAAGACTCTTTTGACCTGTTCTGTTATTTATTATCAGGTTTAGAGGACTGAATGGTAGGATTTGGATGACACCTTGTCCCAAAGCACATAGTGTGCCTCAATGTATGATGTTCTAGCTTAGCGTATTGGAGCCACTTCAACAAAAAGAGAAGACAAGGCTTTTTTTTTTTTTTTGAGACGGAGTCTTGCTCTGTCACCCAGGCTGGAGTGCAGTGGTGCGATCTCAACTCACTGCAAGCTCCGCCTCCCGGGTTTACGCCATTCTCCTGCCTCAGCCTCCCGAGTAGCTGGGACTACAGGCGCCCGCTAACACACCCCACTAATTTTTTGCATTTTTAGTAGAGACGGGGTTTCCCTGTGTTAGCCAGGATGGTCTTGATCTCCTGACCTCATTATCCGCCTGCCTCAGCCTCACAAAGTCCTGGGATTACAGGCATGAGCCACCGCGCCCGGCCAAGACATTTTTTAAAAGACTCCCTTTATCTGTTTTGTTTGCCCTACTTTCTCCACAGAACTAACCAGAAGATAAAACGCAGATGTGTCCATCAGTAAGAACTGACACACTCAAGCTATGGCATTAAGCACTCTCCATAACCACGCATGTCAAAGGGAGCAGAGATTTATGCTCTAGAAAAGATAAGATGTGTATCTGCAAAGAGCTCATAACAGAACAGCACTATGTCTAAGGAGATATGTTAAGGGTGAATTTTGATGGGAAAATACATATCAGCCTTGTCAATTTTATGCAGTGTAGGTAAATCTATTCTGTAGCTGGAGTAGGAGGAGTAAGGAAAGAGCGCTACAGAGACATGCATTAGAGGCAATGGTCAGCTGTTCAAACACTAAGCTCAAATAGGAGCACATGTTAGATGGGCCTCTGATTGTCAGGGGACAAAAACAAAACAAAACAAAACAAAATAAACAAAAAAAAAACCTTTCTGAATTACAAATGCATTCTTTTATATTCAATGGTATAAGTTTCCTTTCTGGATTCCCACAAAAATTTTGCTAAAGAGCCATAGTTTTTATTTGCTCTGTTGAGTCTCTCTTGACCCCACCCCCCCCCCCAAAAAAAATATTTGAGCTCCACTTTTGAGATAAGAGACTGTGGGCAAAAGAAAATAACAGGTTTGTGGACATTTATTAGTACCAGTTATTGTCCCCCAAAGAAATGGCGCTGGCCATCATCAACACAAGAATTTACCAGAAAATACCTATCTGAGATCTCATACTTGCACAGCTGCTCATATCTGTGAAAGGGCAGGACAGACTTGACACAAGGGTCAGCAGTGCTGAGTCCAAATTGTACAGCAGAGGATGGAAGACAGTGCTAGCCATCATTATTATTGCTAATGCTGTCACTATTAATACTTTTCTGAAATCTTAATAATTTCTAACATCAGAGTGAAGTTAGTGAAGAAAGCAACTTGTTTTCTTTCAAATTTTGAGCCTCTGAAGATTTTTTTTTTTTTTTTTTTTTTTGAGACAGAGTCTCACTCTGTTGCCAGGCGGGAGTGCAGTGGCATGATCTTGGCTCACTGCAACCTCCATCTCCCAGGTTCAAGTGATTCTCCTGCCTCAGCCTCCCGAGTAGCTGGGACTACAGGCGCCTGCCACCACACCGGGCTAATTTTTGTATTTTTAGTAGAGACGGGGTTTCACCATGTTGGCCAGGATGATCTCGATCTCTTGACCTTGTGATCCACCCGCTTCGGCCTCCCAAAATGCTGGGATTACAGGTGTGAGCCACCGTGCTTGGCTCTTGAGGCTCTGAAGATTTTAAATATGCTTTGCATTTGTTATATTTTGCAAGTCAAAAACCATAAGCATAAAGAAAGCCCATGACAAACAATACCCAGCACAAGGAAATGAGTTCCATTTCTTTTATTAATAATTCTGTATGTAAAATATATCAGTATAAGATCTGTAGATTAGATAATAGCATTTTATCAATGTTAATTTCCTAATTTGGTAATTGTATTGCCAGATAAGAGAAGGTTATTGTTAGGAATTACTCACTTAAGTATCTAGGGTTGGGAGGACAGCATGTCTCAGAAGGAGGGAATAGGGCAGGAGGGAGGCCGGGACTGATAAAGATGGTGTGTTGAAATCAAACATTAAGGGAATCCAGGTGAAAGGAATATAGGACTTCTTTGTATTATTATGTAGCTTTTCTATGTATCTAAAATTACTCCAAAACCAGAATTACACAAATGTAAACACAAATTTGAATATATCTATGTGACATGGTTTGGATTTTTGCTCAAATCTCATGTCGAACTGTAATCCCCACTGTTGGAGGAGGGGCCTGGTGGGAGGTGACTGGATCATGGGGAGTGGGCTTCCCCCTTTCTGTTCTCACGATAGTGAGTGAGTTGTCACGAGATCTGGTTGTTTAAAAGTGTGTAACACCTCCCCCTTTCTCTCTCTTCCTCCTGTTCCGGCCAGGTAAGAGGTGCCTGGTTCCGCTTTGCCTTCTGCCATGACTGTAAGTTTCCTGAGGCCTCCCCAGCCACGCTTCCTCCACAGCCTGTGGAACCGTGCACCAATTAAACCTTTTTTCTTTATAAATTACCCAGTCTCAGGTAGTTCTTTATAGCAGTGTGAGAACGGACTAATACAATGGGTGTATGTATATGTATAAGTATATACAAAATCAGTGGGGACTTTTGTAAGTTTAAGGAGCAAGAAATCAATAAACGTACTGACCATATGACATGCAAAATGAGACACCCGCATAATGGCCATTTTTATTCTGTAATTTTCCTCATGAAAATACTCAATGACTCTCTTACACTCCATTTGCAGGTGTGGCTCTGTTAAGCACAGCACACAGTGAGGAGGCTTAGTTGGTTCCTACCCTCTGGCCACATCCCACCTAACACAAAACTTCATCCCATTCCTGCCAACCACACCCAACTGAGCAAACAATCTACAAATTGAATCAATTAAATAAAGATGACATCCCAGCACGAATCAGACAACGTTCCTGTGAGATAATACAGGAGGTGGATGAGTGTGCAGGACCTGTGTCCAGCGGGGAAGGAACAGGGTGTCATCCATCTTCTCCGGCAGGAGCTGCGTAGAGGACAAGGGCCACACATCGGGGCACAGAGCCCATTTTCCTCCACAAAATTTCCCCAGCCTGGCAAGGTAAAGCAGTTATATATTCGATGTGGGAAACAATATTTCCCACTGAAAAAAAGGGGGTTTTCCAGCTGATACGTTTGAAGGATTTTATACAACCAAAGCGGGTCTTCCAAAGAGAAAGACTACAGGATTTCTTTGTGCAATCAAAGTCATCCCCAGGCAGGTCCAGCTGTGAGTGCTGCTGGCAAGACAGGAAGGCAGAAGGGATGGGAGGCAGGGATTAGAGGAAAGGGATTAGACCTGAACAGGACAGAGCCTCTTTTAAATTCAAGCCTTGTCAAAAGCCAGTGCATCACTCCTCCGTTTCTGCGTCCCTTTGACTTTATCCTTGTCACTTCTGCCACCCAGAGCATCACAGCATCACGGATTCTAGAGACAGAGGGACCTAGGAGAAGGATCATTTAGGTCATCGGTTGGCAACCTTATTCTGAAAGAAGCCAGACAGTAAATATTGTAGTTCAAAAGCAAGCACGGTCACCAAATAAACAAATGAGCATGGCTGTGTTCCCATACAATTGTATTTACGGAAACATGCGGACTAGATTTGGCCCATAGTTTGCCAACCTCTGATGTAAGCCATCTCCCGTACTTTCCCAATGAGAACACTGCTGCCCAAGACACTGACAGGGCTTTCCCATGTCTCTTGAATGTGTTCTCTTCAGTAGCTGAGTCCTATTCTTTGTTTATAATTTGTAATTTCCTGGCTCCCAGTCTAAAGCAGGCTGGCGATGCTGGGTTATTTTTATCCAAAAATGCAGCCCTGACTCTTTGAGTACTTACACCACATAATTACCTGCCTACCCTTTTAATTTCACATACCCAGAACAAAAAGCTATAAAGCTGTGGGAAAAAAACCAACAAATTTTTTCATCAACAAACCAGGCCATATATATATATATATATATATTTACACTGGGGCATGTATTGCTTAACAATGGAGATACACTCTGCTGATGCATTATTAGGTGATTTTGTCATTGTGCAAACATCATAGAGTGTACTTACACAAACCTAGATGATATAGCCTACTCTATTACACAGCTCCATCCTCATCTGGTGGGTCCACCATCACACATGCGATCCATCATTGACTGAAACATCATTATGTAGTATGTGACTCTACTTCATGTCAACATAAGTAAACTACTTGTGGAATCGAGACTGATATGAAACAAAAGGGGCAGGGTTACGTGGCAGGGAAGAGAGTAGAGATGAGCCAATCACAGAAACCGGCCCTGGAAGATCTGAGAACTAGATGTCCAGGTGATGTTGCTGGGTATGGCTGCACAGGAACAAACGCTCTGCACTTCCCCTCTTATCTAGAGTCCTGTGGGGTTTCCCTTTCACACCACACCAAACCTCATTATTTTTCCTTCCATCAGATCCATTCAGGGTCCTTCCTCCTAAATTCCACTGAGTCAAGGCCCCGTGTCATCCCATCCTGAAATCCCAGTAGGAAGCACATGCCATGGAAAGGGTGGCAGATGCTCTGCCTATTTAACATTCCCCCAATGTGGAGAATGGCAAAGGAAACAGAAATATCCTGGCTCCTCCAGAAACATAACCACATTTCAGCAGGATGAGTGGAGCGGCTTCTGAATTCTTATGATCACACCAATCAAATGGACCTCTGTTCTGTGGCCCGGTGGATAGTCTTCTTTCTTTTCTTTTCTTTTTTTTTTTTTTTTTTTTTTTTTAATTAACTTTAAGTTCTGAGATACACATGCAGAATGTGCAGGTTTATTACATAGGTATATACATGCCATGGTGGTTTGCTGCACCCTTCAATCCCCCACCCAATAGTTTTCTTAACATACATATTTCTGCCACTGACACACAAGAAATGGTTTACCCTTTGTCTTGTCTGGCCAGCTGAGTATCTGCTAGCACAGCTGCTATTAATCCTTGCTCCTTAGCACTGAATCCATTCTAAAACTTTCCTTAGAGATAACGTCCTGTTAAGATGATAAAGCAAACACGTTGGCTCAGTGTATAGTGGTGGTCTTTGTGTTCACACTGTGAACCGTCACAGAATCTGATCTCCAGGTGGGGGTGGCTAAGATAACCAGTCGGGCTTTATGTAGTGTATGGTGATGAAGATTATCCTTCAGTTTCTGTCTGTAGCTGCTATTTATAAAGGCTGGAAATACCTGAAATCCAGCTCCTCTGGCTCACGGACTGCCCAGAAGAGAGTGTGCCAAGAACCAGTCTGTCTCTTATTGCTGCTCCTCCATGTGAACTATGGCTGCAGCCATTTTCCTATAACACCCATGTGAAGAGGTGCTGCATGTCACCCTGATATGATGTATCTGCCCTCCCCGTCTCTACGGGTTATACTTCCATTGGCCACCAAGCAGTCTCTGAATATACTCTCTAGGTATCCAGTTATATACCTAGAGAACCGGAACGGAACTGCAGCAAGCACTGCTTTGATGTTTGTTAGCTGCCTCAATCTAAAAGGTTTTCCTTGATGATCCCTTTTTGCCTGTACAGTAGCTCTTGGGAATGAACCTCATTCAATTTGGTCAAGTATAGCCTTGAGACTCTTTTTGGTAAATTACAATCTGTTGAAAAAGTATGAGACATGGTAAGATACTCTTCCACAATCTCATTTCCAACTTATAATGAAAGCAAGTCTCAGAACAAATCCTCCTACACATACAGACACTTATTCAACAAATAGCCATCAAAAAGCAGGCACAAAACATCAAACTGACCTGGGATCTAGTTAAGTCCTAACTCTCTTTTTAGGTATTTGGACGACCAACTTCTTGAAAAAAACCACTAGGGAAAATGCAGCAAGGTTCCATGGCAGGATTCTGTTCTCTTTGGCAACAAACAACCAGAAATCTTCCAAACCAGAGACTAGAAACTGAACACTTTAGGGATGATCAAGCCGTGGATACCATTCCCAAGAACACTGAGGGCACAGATGCAATGCATCAGTAAGGCTGTACTGGGTATCAAAATACTAAAATATGTACCTGTTTGTAGGTAAACAGCCACTGCCCCCAGTTTCCCCAAAACCCTTTCTTCCCTTGAAACCCCTAGGGAATCCTTGCCTCACATCCCAGAAACCAAAGAGCTAATGCCTGGCAATGGAGGCCCCCATGGGAGCCTACCTCTGCATGTGGCCAGTACTTGTTTTAGCTCGCGTTTTTTACAACCTATGACATATTGATTATTAAATATTTTGAATATCACTTAGAGTGATAACACTGTGACTAGATGAATGCTTGAATTCTTTCAAGCAAAATTAGGGAATGTCTCTAACTACTTATGTGAATTCTACCAATCCACAATCTTGAGTATCTTTAATTTCACCAATGAAAGTCCATTTTTAATACTCATCATGCTATTTAATAAGATCTAATTCTACCAATAAAAGTTCATTTTGATCATTGCTGTGCTAATTAGTAAAGCTTCCAGTGTTAGTCAAGATATGAATAACAGAACCACTTGTACTAGCATCCATGTACTTGAGTTGTGGTTTCCCTTAAATAACATGCATATATCACTGTCTATGATGAAGTATTTTTCAAGGAACTATAGGCATTGTAACAGTAGTCTCAAGAACTGTGAAGAGTTTGATATTTTACTCTATTTGCAATGTAACAAGTTATACTATCACAAAGTTTTGGATGCTGTCAAAAGATAGGAGACTCTTGGATCAGAGATAAAGGACTGTATTACTCACAGCACAGCAGGCAGTGTGAACTTGATGTTTATTATATCCACTCCCCTTGTCACCCTCACCTCACAGGGGCTGACGCAAAACAGCCCAGGTGAATGCAGCAAACATAGTGGGTCTGTGTCACAGTTGAGGAACCCAAACGAAGGGAACTTGAATCTTTTATAATGGACTGCAATAAAATCTGCTCAATCTTTATTTACCCCAGAGAAAGGTATCATTTTTATTATAATGGACACTAAACACACCTGTCCTCTGCTCTACTTCCAAGATTGTTTACTATACAAACATCTTTGAAATGACAGTTCAGAACAGAGTGTGTCTGCTGACAAGTTGTGCTAAGACACAAGAGATCTGTGAAGAACCATCTCTAACAGCGGCACTAATGAAACTGGCTAAGATCCTAAGTGGAAGCATATTCAATTCACTAAGAAGGCTGAACACTCATTTTCACAGATGTGATTTTGAATTAGAACTGGTGCATGGCATGGACATAAACATGGGAACAACAAATACAGGGCATCACTAGAGTGAGGCAAGAGGGAGAGAGGGGTAAGGGCTGAAAAACTACCTATGGGGTACTATGTTCCCTACCTGGGTGATGGTATCAGTTGTACCCCAAACTTCAGTGTTACACAATATATCCATGTAACAATCCTGAACATGTACCCTCTGAATCTAAAATGAAAATTGAAATAATAAAAAAGGCAAGAATGTCATTAAAAATAAAAATAAAAAAGAACTGTTGTATGGGAGTACTTATTTGCACAATGCTTCTTGTAAGCAGAGGTGTGTTTCTGTATAACATCCCTTAACAAATACTCTCGCAGATAATGAAATCAAGTCAAAGGGGTTCAATTGTGTTCCAGCTTTCTGGGGGAATTTGAGGATTGTTGGGAGGTGAGGTCTAGAGTTCAGATCTCTAAGCTTTCCCATGTAAGACTTCCAAATGTTTTTTACTATAGGTTCTAAGTCTTCAGGTGTCAGGAATCCATTTGAATAATAACAAAAAGCTATGAATACTCTCTCCAGAAAAAAGCGCATGTCCAAAAGCCTATGAAAATTGCATAGCATTTCAGTAGGTTCTCAATTTCTCTGAAGCCTATTGATGGACTATGAACCACTTAATTGGTCTGGAGACCTTAAGTTAAAATCGATCTGAAGATCAAAGGTTACCGTAACATTTAACTCTTCTACCAATTCATCAAAACATCCAGTTGCCAACCCAAAGTAGCTTACTTAGCCAGATATCCCAAAAAGATTAATAACATCTCCACCTATCCAAAATATCACCCCAAATCAGGAGGTTAAAAACTAGTAGCCAGAACATATAAACATCAATGCTTCAAAGATACAAAATCCAGCCGGGCATGGTGGCTCATGCCTGTAACCCCAACACTTTGGGAGGCCGAGGTGGGAGGGTCACTTGAGGCCAGGAGTTCGAGACCAGCCTGGCCATCATGGTGAACCCTGTCTCTACTAAGAATTACAAAAATTAGCCAGGCATTGTTGTGCATACCTGTAATCCCAACTATTTGGGAGGGTGAGGCAGGAGAAACACTTGAGCCCAGGAGGCAGAGGTTGCAGTAGGCAACAAGGAAAAAAAAACAGGCTGGGCATGGTGGCTCATGCCTATAACCTCAGCACTTTGGGAGGCCGAGGCAGGTAGATCACGAGGTCAAGAGTCAGAACCATCCTGACCAACATGGTGAAACCCCGTCTGTACTAAAAATACAAAAATTAGCTGGGTGTGGTGGTGCACGCCTGTAGTCCCAGCTACTCGGGAGGCTGAGTCAGGAGAATCTCTTGCACCTGAAAGGTGGAGGTTGCAGTGAGCTGAGATCACGCCACTGCACTCCAGCGTGGTGACAGAGTGAGACTCCATCTCAACAACAACAACAACTCGGGAGGCTGAGTTGGGAGAATCTCTTGAACCTGAAAGGCGGAGGTTGCAGTGAGCTGAGATCACGCCACGGCACTCCAGCGTGGTGACAGAGTGAGACTCGGTCTCAACAACAACAACAACATAAAAAAGGATACAAAATCCTCAGAAAAAAGGACTGAAGATTGTTCTTTCATAGTATGATTTATGATCTTTACAAAGGGCACAAATTAGAAGTGAGAGAATAAAGAGAGACAGGTATCAATAATGACTGCAATGAATAATCAATAACTGTGACATAAAACAATTGCAAAGCAACAACAACAAAACCAGAAAGAACAAAAAAATTATTTCAGTCTTGATTTCTTAGTACAAGGGCAACAGCATTACAAATGTCCACAGCTCTCAGGAATGACTATCTGACAACAGAGCCACTAATGATAAAAAGGGGCTTCTTTATCTTTTATATTTTATATATTCTGGCTGAAATGATGGGAAACAATATAATGGTTGAGAACATATAATACAAAAAATAATTAGAATGAAACAGCTCAATTTCCTAAATGTCCTTAAGTACTTTACATTGAAAAGGCAAACTCAGGTACATATTTTTTTCTTTTTAAACTAATAAAAGGACAACATTGAAAAAAAATGAAGAAGAATCTTTAAAAAAGAGAGTAGCATATTCTCCCCAATAGTTTTGTAACCATATCTCAAGAAATCTTATTTCCTACAGGTTTTCTAAGAGATTTCCTTTTTCCCTCAATTGCTTGAATTCTCCTGCTATAAATCTCTGTGAGCCACTGAATGAAGCTTTACAAAGGCATAAATAAAAGAGTAGGAATGACCCACACTGAAATAAAGCCAAAATAGACTTGAGAAAAAGAGAATGTAGAGCATGTTTTTTCCCCACCTATCAGGGTATCTGGTTCTTTAAATGATTACCCTGACTTGGTTTTGTAATTTTTTTTCTGGGAGGTGGTTAGGCCATTAGTCCCTTAACGAGTGATGCCATGATTCCTGGCAGGACATCAGTGGCCAAATATATACAGAAACACGATGGCAGCTGCTGTTTCTGCGATCAAAAATTCATAGCAGGTTGTCTTTCTTCCTCCCTCCCTCCCTCCCTCTCCTTCCTTCCTTCCTTCCTTCCTTCCTTCCTTCCTTCCTTCCTTCCTTCCTTCCTTCCTTCCTTCCTTCCCTTCCTTCCCTTCCTCCCTCCTTCCTTTTCTTCCTTCCTTTCTTCCTTCTTTCCCTTTTTCCTTTCCTCTCATTCTCCCAAGTTTTTAACCATTCAATAGATGGCAGATATATGACATGCCAGTAAGAATCATGTCTATCTTATTCACAATTTTATGTTTGTGGCACAAATTTTGATGCCTAGAATGTGCTTAATATTTGCTGAGGAAGTAAGTGAATCTATTGAACACCAAACACCAAGCTAGGCACCAAAGTTGAAAAATCCTATCCCACAGGTTCATCTGGGACCTGCAAAGCTGTGCTTAGGGAAGCAGATCAAATTGAATCTATGATTGTACAAAATAGGGTCCTTTTTCCCAAAGCAGGATGAGAGGTGTTTACTAAGTTATAAAGTAGAAATGTTCCTGCTCTGATTTTGATAATGTGGAACCCACTGGAATGGGCAGGTTGAATGAACGTCCCTGGAAAAACGTGGTATTCTCCCTACTTCCAGAGTAAAGGCAGAAAACTCTTTATCTGATGGAAAGCGGCCCCTAAGAAAGGCTGAGTAACCAGAAAAGCTGATTATTGTTGCCTTGTGGGTGCCTGAACACTTTGCTCAGTCATGTCATCACTGGCCAGGGTGGGCTCCCTTGGCCTGCGGAAGTTTCCCTGCATCATTTGGAGCCAAGTTCCTAAGTGGCCCCATGGGTTCCTACCCAATTTAGGTCTGTTGAATTCACAGCAGCTGCCTGGCTTTCCTGTCATTCTCCTGTGCTACAGTTCTGGGTGAGGAAATCCAGGCTCATGCTGGACCTTCTACATGACTTCCAGTGCTTTGGATTTAAGTGTCAAAAGTTTGGAAATATTCAGTTAATAGTCATTTGGGAGGTGGGACATCATTGCTGCATTAATGACCTTCATTTGCCTACATATCAATGCATATTCAATACCTTACTATTAACCAGCCTCCCAAATAGCAATCTCATAATGGAATAATCCATTTACTCTAAGCAATGACCAAGGCATCAAGTGTTACGAGTCTCTTCCTGAGCTGAGTGACAGACACTTGAACTGCTGCTCTCTGCAAACACTTGCTGCTTGAGTCAGGAGAACCTTGCTCTGGCACACAACTCAGATGCCTGCAGAAACTGTACAGAGCTGCCTGGCCCGCCTGAGCAGGAAGCAAAAAGTCCACAGGCGTTATAGGAACCTTGTAACTTCTGACCAAAATGAAGCTCGTCATGTTAAATGTCACAGAGACCAATAGCAGGTTACCTCGCTTGAGAAGCACCCACTAGCACCAAGAGCTCAAAATTTTTTAAAAAAATTATACTTTTGTTTGCATTTGTACCCAGCTGACCTAGCCAGAAATTGCAAACAGCTTTTTCTCACGTATGATTAGATTTGAGAGGCGAGACAGCATGAGTCAGGGGTCAAGAGCTAAAGGACATGTGTCCAAAGAGATGTGGGACAGTCACTGTTCAGATTAGAGTAGAAGAGATTTCTTCCTTTGATTGAAAATTGGAAGAAACAGACTCTCATCTTTATCAACACTGGGAGGCTCTGAGTTTCGAGTTTATGGCACTGCTCTTAAGAAGCCAGCAGCATAATTTCAAGAACAGGAACCATTGATGGCTTCTTAATCAAATTAAATAGCAAAATGAAAGCAATAATTACTCAAATTTACTTGGTAAAATAGCGAGACAAATTAATTGAAACACTACTTTTGATCACAAGGATATAATTAGAGAAGTCTTTGGTGGATGAGAATAACTCTGAGGCATGAATTAAATCAATTGGATAACCTGATTATAAAGCCCTTATGCTTAATGTGTAAACGCAAACTCACTGTTGTGGAATGTAAAAGGCAGCATAAAGATTGATCAGCAAATCTGCATTTAAATGGTCCTGTCCAACTGTAAACATTACTGGGCTTTTATTATGTGCCAGATGCTGTGACACTATGTATTCTTATCACTTATACTGTTTTATTCTCTCAAAAAGCAATAAATAAAATCAGCATTGTTAACACCTGCCACGACTGACCCTCTGTCCACAACCACAGGCTGCACTGATGGAAGGACCACAGGCAGTGAAGTCTGACAAAAGAAAGAAAAGACTAAAATGCCTTTTCTCCTTTTTATCTCATCTTCCTCTTACAAATCCCACTACTTCTCAGTAAAATCAAGTCTTATAAAACTCTAAGTGCATCTAAGCTGAACCATAAGAAGCATGTGGCATTCCCTGGCAGCCATTATCCCTTTGAGTGGACACATGACAACGTTGGCCCAATTAGAGTGAGGAGAGAGATGCTGAGTCCATCCCTGGGGAGAAGCCTGTCCTCTCCTTTTGGCATGAACAAGGATGTTTAAAGCCACAAGTGCCAAACACACTTACAACCATGGGGAGAACTAACGTCAAAATGAAGCCAGTGTACAGATGGCGCATGGTTACAGCCAATCTACAGACAGTTCTTCCTGAACATGTCCCTGGAAAACACCTTTGAGCTCCTGGGTCAGTCGTCTGTAGCTGACCTTAGCTCCTGCCTTGCTATAATAAGAGATATCACACGTCTTCTTTGTTTTGGCCAGTTTGAGCCAGACTTTTATAACCTACACCTAAAGCATTCTAGTCTATACAAAACATAATGAATGTTTGTTAAGCAAGGCAAAGTACGAAACAAAAATACTTTTCTATACAACTAAGGACAATTGTTTTTCAAAGTATGCTCACTGACCACTTGCACCTAAATCACATGGGATACTCGTTTAAACCACAAATGAAATAATTATGCAGCCTGTCTGAACTCTTGTTTCTCTGTTTTAAAAAATGTGTGGATTCACACCTACTCCTTGCTGCTTCATAAATTAGTGTGATCCAAAAGTAAGCAGAGTAACAGTCTTTGATTTGTGAAAGTGAATACTTTTGCAAGATTGCTTCAGAGCCCTGCAGGTAATAAAATATAAAAATGCTGAAGAAAGAATCAATAGGATTATAAAATTGTTTTTAAGGCATATAAAAAAATTCTCTCCAATTCTCCTTCCTAAGGAAAAGAGATATTTTTTTAAAGCAGGTTTTGTTCAGATTCCTACACATTATACTACAACTACATATGTGAGGTTTTTATGAAATCCTTCTTGCCTAACTATTACTTACATTTTTGAACCCAGTTTAAATGTTCTGACCTTGGGAGGCTCTTCCTGCTCTCTTAAATTAAATAAAGGATTATTTTGTACCATGGCTGATACTTGGAATTAAAACCTGTCCAAACAGGGAAGCAGTACATAAAGTAGCCTCTTTCCTGACTCTTCCTCCTGCCCTCTCTGCAACCTACCTCTCCGTGTCACCCCAAACCATACACAGACTCAAACCCTTTACCTACCTAAATCCTCCAAGGGCTGAGAGCTCTGCCTGTACAATACTTCCTGAGGAAGCTCCCAGGTGAGGTCAGGTGCCCTTGAAATATGAGATAGCAACTAAATACAAGTCCAACTACTTTCAGTTGCAAGAGTAAACGGGCCTCAAACATCACCCAATATGGAAATAAATTACTGTGTGTCAGTGAGGCTGGTCGTTCTTAGGGAAGGCCAGCTGCAGGGATGACTGCTCCACAGACTAGTTTTTCTGCCCACCTCTACCCCTGCAGGCTGCTCACTCCTGCAGGTCCCCATTGTCAGAGGGGGTTGCCAGAGGAGGGAGAGCCAGGAATGTGTGGCCTCTCCCTTACGCATAGGGTCCCTTCTTCCCCAAGATGCCTCTAGACTCACTGATCCAAATGAGCCTAAGCCTTCGCTTTCCATGCCAGTGTCAGGGGTGGGGTGACCAAGGCTGAGGCACAGTGCTTCCCACCTTCCTTCCCACTGCCCGCCCAACAAGAAAACTGTAGTATATACACAGGGTATTAGGGTAATTGGATAGAGCTGCTCAGTGCCTGGGTCCTGACCAGTTGTCCTGGGTCCTGACCAGTTGCCCTGAGAGCTGCAAGGATCCATAAATGAACACAGCTGAGAAACGTAACCATTTCTGGCACACCAGAGGTATGCTTTGCCTGAGATCAGGGATTGTCAAACTGTGGCTCCACTGCTTGTTTTTGTAAATAAAGTTTAATTGGCAAGCAGCTAATAAACATGAGAAAATGCTCAACCTCACTAATTATCAAAGAAATGGAAAACCACAAGGAGATACACCCTGTCACACCAGTCAGAATAGGTATTATTAAAACGTCAGAAAACAACAGATGCTGGCGGGGCTATGGAGAAAAAAGAATGCTTATACACTTTTGGTGAGAATGTAAATTAGTTCAGCCCTGTGGAAAGCAGTTTGAAGATTTCTCAAAGAACTTAAAAAAAAAACAAAAAACTACCATTCGACCCAACAATCCCATTACTGGAGATATATATATATATATACACACACACACAAAAGAAAATAAATCATTCCACCAAAAAGATTCATGTACCCCATATGTTCATCAAAGTACTCTTCACAATAGCAAGGACATAGAATCAATCTAGGTGTCCATCAATGGTGGACAGGATAAAGAAAATGAAGTATTCTACACCATGGAATACTACACAGCCATAAAAAGGAATGAAATAATGTCGTTTGCAGCAACGTGGATACAACTGGAAGCCATTATCCTTAGTGAGTAAATATAAAACCAGAAAACCAAATACTGCATGTTCTTGTTTGTATTAATAAGTGGGAGCTAAACACTATGTACTCATGGACATATATATGGCAACAATAGACACTGGGGACTACTAAAAGGGGAGGGACAGAGCAGGGCAAGGGTTGAAAACTAACTCTTGGGCAATATGCTCATTACCTGGGTCATGAGATCAATCGTACCCCAAATCTCAGCATCAAGCAATATACTCATGTAGTAAACTTGCACATGTACCCACTGAATCTAAAATAAAAGTTGAAATTATAAAAAATAAAATAAAAATAAACTTCTATTGGGGCCATCTATCTTTTCTGCAGAGTTAAGTAGCTGCAATAGAGACTATATAACTCACAAAGCTGAAGATATGATCTGACCCTTTATAGAAGTGTTTGCCAAGCTCTGGTTTAGACGCAACAACTAGTGTGGAATAATGTCGCAAGTCAACCACAAGTTCCATTCTAGCACCCAACACTTTTCCTTTCTAACATACTTCACATTTGTATTATCTTTTTGAACATCTGCCTCCCTTGCTAATTTAAGTTCCCTGAGGGCAGTGAATAGTGTCATTTTTTACTCATTGCTGATGCCACATCCCCAGCACCTAGCCCATGGGCTGGTACATTATAAGCACTCCATAAATATTTGTTGGCTGACTCATTGAGATAAATGCACTATTTAAATAATCTTCTATGTAGGAGCAAAAGCAATTATTTCCTTCAGGATGCTCCAGATCAGAGAGTAACAACATATCAAAAACAGCACACCAAAAAAGAGACACGTATTGCGCAATAGGAAGGGCATGAGCTTTAATAACATTAACATTTCACAACCCTTGGGAGGAAGAAGTGTCTACGTGCTGTCTCCTTTGCGAAGAGGCAGAAACAAACTCGGATTCTCAGAATCCTTGAGGCAAGGTGTGGCAGAGGCAAGCAGCGTGTTTGCTGGAGCCATCTTAACCAAGAATGTTCACTCATGACCTCACCCTGAAGCTCAGCAGGGACCCTCCCTATCTAACTTCATAATTTGTGACTTCACTAAGTCACTGGAGCTCAACTTTCATCAGTGTTCAGGGGAACAGTAATGATTTTTAAAAGGTAGAAAGCATAGAGAGTGTAGTGGGATGGGCCAGGCAGGGTGGCTCATGCCCATAATCCCAGCACTTTGGGAAGCTGAGTGGGGCAGATCACTTGAGGTTAGGGGTTTGAGACCAGCCTGGCCAACATGATGAAACCCTATGTCTACTAAAAATACAAAAATTAGCTGGGCCTGGTGGTGGGTGCCTGTAATCCCAGCTACTCACGAGGCTGAGGCACGAGAATCGCTTAACTTGGGAGGCGCAGGTTGCAGTGAGCTGAGATCTCTCCACTGCACTCCAGCCTGGGCGAGAGAGTGAGACTTTGTCTCAAAAAAAAAAAAAAAAAGAAAAAAAAAGGAAAGTGAAGTGGGATGGGCTACAGGAGATAACTCTATGCCATACTTTCTCTTTAGGTCTATCTTTTCAAAGAATAGATAACAGAATCCAAAAAGATAACAGTAACCTAGAGAAACAGACCTTGATAAACCCCAAAAAACTTTCGCAGTGGACCTAGAACTCATTTTATCTGTGGATGATGCCAGTTTTTTTTTTCTTTTTCTCATCAACCAATCTAAGGAAATTTAGAAACACATGATCAGAAATCAAAACAACTTTATAGTTTTTTAAATTGCCAGAGTGGTTTTAGAGTGTATACTAACATTAAAAAACTATTACCACTAGTAAAGAGGCAAGTATTTTTCTTTCTTTCTTTTTTTTTTTTTGAGACGGAGTCTCGCTCTGTCGCCCAGGCTGGAGTGCAGTGGCCGGATCTCAGCTCACTGCAAGCTCCGCCTCCCGGGTCTACGCCATTCTCCTGCCTCAGCCTCCCGAGTAGCTGGGACTACAGGCGCCCGCCACCTCGCCCGGCTAGTTTTTTTGTATTTTTTAGTAGAGACGGGGTTTCACCGTGTTCGCCAGGATGGTCTCGATCTCCTGACCTCGTGATCCGCCCGTCTCGGCCTCCCAAAGTGCTGGGATTACAGGCTTGAGCTGCCGCGCCCGGCAAGAGACAAGTATTTTTCAACGTTCAGTTTGACATTCAAAGTTTTATTCCGTAATGCTGGGGACATACAAAATACTGAGGTGCAGTAATGAAAATAGCAATAACAGGACCTGAACTTCATTATAATCTGCTAATTAATATAGCAATACACAATAACAACAGGTCAGCACACACAGGATCATAATCAAGTTGAGGCCTGTGTTGAACAGCCAAGAATGCCTCAAACACCAGGGAAAGAAAAATGCCAAGCACTGTATTAAAATATCTCCCCTAGACACAGTTTGCTTTCCAAAAAAAAAGTTGGCAGTCAGCTTTGCAAGCCAGCATTTCAGCATTTTTTCCCCTTCTCTACATTTATGGCAATCCCAAACTAAACCAGATTTAGGAAAGCCTTGTCATCAAAGAGGGAAGAATGCTAAAAGGAAATCTCTTATTTGTTCTATCCATGCAAATCAGGTGGTATTTAGAACAGTCTTCTGTACCAGAAGAGCCAGTATTATATTCGACAGAAGTAGGGCGGTTGTCATCCATGAAGTCAAATAAAAATTGCTTCATTTTTTCATTTTCAAATTCACAGACCTTTGATACTTTTTTCTGTCCCTTTTTCTCAGAATCCAACAGAAGTTTTTTTCATAGACGTTCTAACATAAAAATTTAAAATTAATATTTGGAATATAGTAATACTGCTATTAGACCAATTCCCTCACAATTTTTCTACTTAAAATATTTAATGTAAAAAGTAGATGTCTAAGTTAGTAACTGACTATGTACTAATTATCAGAATCTCAGTCTGTCCATCCATATAGTAGGGGAAAATATATTTGCTATCACTTGATAGTGATGGGCTTCAGGACATGCTACCCTAAAATGCAGCACCTTGGCATTTGAGAAAGCAGCAGAAGCAGGAAAGTCTCTCTCACATTCCCCTGCTGCCTTTCTCTCCCAAAGCAGGTCATAAAACCTAGAAAGGATGATCTGACCTTCTTCTGAAGCAGATCATAAGACCATCATTGGAGAGATGCTCTCACTATACCCAAAAGAGAGGAATATTCTTACTTCCGGCAATATAAGGACACAGAGAGGAGTCTGAACAAACAGGTCTTGCTAAGTTCTATAGTTTATTACCACTAGATAATACCCTGTTTGTCCAGTCATACTTCTCCACAACAATCCACTTCTTCATTAAACCTAGCATAAAAAGTATACAGGTTTACCTGCTTCTCCAAGTCTTCATTTCTTTATGAGGGGTCCCGTGTCATGAAATTTTTATTTTAAATAAATTTGTATGCTTTTCTCTTGTTAATCTGCCATTTGCTATAAGAGCCTTAGGTTTGAATCTAGCAATGGGGAATAGAAATGCATTTCTTTTCCCATACAATGCTAAGTGTTTTATGGGTTCATATTCTTTGATCTAGTAATACCAACTCTAGAAAAAGATTCTAAGAAAATATTCAGTAGGAAAAGCACTTACATTCATTAAACTACTTGTCATAACATGTCTTAAAACAACAGACACTGAAATAGACTAAATGCCCAGCTAGAAAGAAATAAGAACATGGTTAAGTAAATGGAGGTTTATCAAGCAAGTGAAATATTACCCAATTATTACAAACTAAAAGGATGCAAACCATGGAATATTCTGCAAAATATTTTATAGAGTGCAACATAAGTAAGTATGGTTACAAGTGAAAACTACCTGAAATTTTCTTATTAGTCTGCAGAAAAACAAATTTGTGAGTTAAGAGCCCTTTATCAATATGCAAACTCTCACCCAATCATCACATTTATCAGAGTGGCACCCGACTTTCTGTTGCTGGAATCCCTGCGGTCTCCCAATGAGCTTTTCCCATTCTTTCCTTGTGCCTTTGGTGTACTGTATTCCTCACCTGCAAGGTGCTTCCACCTAATCCTGATAATCCGTATGTAGCACTTTGCTCAAGACCGAACTCCATTCTCACCTCTTTGACAAAGTGGCCTTATTAGACCACTGATGTGAAATTGCTTTGAATTGCTTAGCTTGTATTATCATTTCCTTGACTGTTTTGTTGCCGCCTCTTCTCAGGCTGCAAATTCTACAGAATTATTTGTAGCCCATGCAATGGGTAAAACATACATGATTTTGAAAAATGAAGTCATCAGTGAGTATAAACTCTTCAGGACAGGGGCCATTTCTTATCTTTGCATCTATGATACTCATCATAGCACTAAGCAAACAGTAGATTATCAATAGCTCTTCGCTAAATAAATGGATACATTTATACTGTTACACGTGACTTGCTGGCTGTAATACCCAGATAGGGTTTTCTCATCTGTCCCCTTTCCACTTTCTGCTTCTGTGAAACATCAGATAAGGTTATTTTTCTAAAAGGAGTGCCATCCATGAAGAGAGCTTACCCAGGTCAAACTGGCCAGAAGTGTAGCCACAGGTCTGCCGGACTTCCTCACTGTCCCAGCCCAAGGGGTAGAGAGCACAACCAGCACCAATCAACAAGCCTGCAAAGAGATAAGAAGAGGGCTTTACCAGTGCTTCTCTGCATCACTAGATAAAGGTGGTGGGATCAATATTTAGCAATATAACAAGACTGTAGCGTCTACTTTTTGGACAGCACCAGCCACAACTCTTTTAAGCAATCTAAGGTCAGTTTGACTCCAACAACAATTTCAAGTCAGCTTAAAAGAAAAAAAAAAAAAAAAACACTTGACAGCTCAGTTTGGGTCCAACTTTGCCTTTTAAAGCATTAAAAGCCTTGCAAATCCTGTTTAGGAAATACAATTCAGAAGCTTTTTAAATCATTCTTGTAAAAAGCCAACCAATTCCACCATTAATCCATGCAAACAAGTATTTCAAGAGCAAGCAAAAGTTCCTAATAGGTTATAATTTCTTATTCATTATTCTAAATTCATCATTCATTATTCATTAGATTTTTGTTTCCTATTTAAGGCTCAAAATAGAGTGTTTCAGTGTTGTCAAATTTTGCCAGGGGCAGAAAGAACATAGAGTTTCATGAATGGCCTCAGCACATTCATCAAACCTCAAACCTCTGAACTGTCCTGCCCATTACTGTGCGATGTGGAGAATCACTGAGCATCCACGCATCTCAGAAAGACTCAGGAAGACAGACATTTATTATAATCTAAGTACCCCTTGCAGCTAAAACCAAAAATTTTGATGACTAAACTGAAGAAAGTGACGGTTTTATCTTAATATAAATTAAGTTATCCTGGCAGCACTCTCTGAGCTGACAGCTTTCAATTGGTGAGTCTTTAGTTTGCATCAAAGCCTCATACGGTTTTACAAGAAGCTAAATGAGATTTAAGCACTCACTATTTGAATTTGTGTGCTAATCTGAAAGTGAGATCTTGTTGTGTCAATCACAGGTGTTATCAACACCTGTGAGTACCACAAATGTGCTGAACCCATAGGACCAACAGATAGGTAGTCTAATGTGGGGGAAGTGGCTTATCAGGTGCTGAACGAGAGAGACCCCTAAATGAGAAAATCTATTAATATGGTAATGTGGAGGAGGATGGCAGGGCCTAGAATGTATCTACGAGAGGAGGTCTTCAATATTTCTGCACCACGTCCCTTCCCGGCCTTCTTTTTTCCTTTTCTTCCCCACCCCCATCACCCCTGGTGGATAAATTGAGCAGTAGTAATCCATACAAATAATCTGCTTCCTCACAGGTAACTAAGGGAGAGCAAGCTGCTTTCCATCCCTGTCCTCAACCACTCTGTGGAGCTCTAAGGAAAGGCCTCCCTCACCCCCACACCCATCCTGATACGTTTCCTACCCTGGTAATGCTTTCCCCAGTCTGCCCCTTGGTCGACATGAAGGGCCTTCTATATGCAATGCAGAGGGCCATCTACTTGTGGGAGTGCTAAAAGAATCATTGAAACTGTGAATCACTAGTCCCAGGATGTCCTATATGCAACTGCATAAATATGAATTATGTTGAAGCTGAAGAATAATCTAGAAAGCAGTTATACAATCTTTTGCTGACGAGACAAAATATCCTAGTGGCCAATTTCCTTAGGCTTTTTCCCTTAGGATAGAATGTATAGCATTCTAAAGACAACTCCAAACTAGTTTTAGGCACCATTAAGTAAAGAAATTATGAATGAGGATGCCAAGCTTTGTGTAAACTGAATTCCATGAATGTTTAATAAACAATGAGGTATCATGTCTGTGATACTCAGGTCTTAATAGGAAGCACCAGTTTCTGAGAAGATCCTGTGAGCAATTTTTTTTAAAGGATGACAAATACAGAAAGGCATCTGGACAAAAAGTATTTAAGTGCAAGAAAAATGAAAAATAGTAACATTTAAGCCAGGGGGCCCCAACCCCTGAGCCATGAACCAGTATGGGTCCATGGTCTGTTAGGAACTGGGCCACAGAGCAGGAGGTGAGCAGCAGGCAAGCAAGTAAAGCTTCATATGTATTTACAGCCATTCTCCATTGCTCACATTACCACCTGAGCTCTGCCTCCTGTCAGATCTGCAGTGGCATCAGTTCTTTTTTTTTTTTTTTTTTAGACGGAGTCCCGCACTGTCACCCAGGCTGGAGTGCAGTGGTGTGATCTCAGCTCACTGCAACCTCTGCCTCCTGAGTAGCTGGGATTACAGGTGCCTGCCACTGTACCCAGCTAATTTTTGTATTTTTAGTAGAGACGGGGTTTCACCATGTTGGCCAGGCTGATCTAGAACTCCTGACCACAGGTGATCCGCCCGCCTCAGCCTCCTAAAGTGCTGGGATGACAGAACCA
Organism: Theropithecus gelada; assembly: GCF_003255815.1. Lineage (NCBI taxonomy): Eukaryota > Metazoa > Chordata > Mammalia > Primates > Cercopithecidae > Theropithecus > Theropithecus gelada. The sequence goes on from NC_037685.1 coordinate 70,618,296, forward strand.
CTGCGCCCAGCCTAGTATTAGATTCTTATAGGAGCACGAACCCTATTGTGAAATGCGCATGCAGGGGATCCAGGTTGCACTCTCCTTATGAGAATCTAATGTCTGATGATCTGTCACTGTCTCCCATCACCCTCAGATGGGACTGTCTAGTTGCAGGAAAATAGGCCCAGGACTCCCACTGATTCTACCTTATGGTGAGTTGTAAAATTATTTCATTATATAATCACAATGTAATAATAGAAATGAAGTGTACACTAAATGTAATGTGTTTGAATCATCCTGAAACCATCCTCCTCCATTCAGTCCATGGAAAAACTGTCTTCCATGAAACTGGTCCCTGGTGAAAAACAGGTTGGAGACTTCTGATTTAAGCTATCAGTAATCTCCTCCTTACCTGATAGACAACTAAATGAAAAACAGTGTTATTTGCTAACGTTCTTTTCATTACAAGTAAAAACTATGTGCCATGAAGTCATGAAAACACCTAGTTTGGTCCAGTCTTATGCTAGTCACTTTGGGACACTAAATAGAAAGGAGCTTACATATGGAAGGAACACTTAGGACAGGGGCTCTCCAAGGGGCAAAATACTTAGCAGTCAGAGTCTTTTGTGGAATTCTCGGCTGTTTTGGTGATACTGTAACCAGGGACCTTGGTTTTAAAAATCACCCACTTTCTTTTTCTTCCTTCTCTCCCCTCTCACCCCTTCATTCCTTCCCTCTCTAGACACTCCCCTCCAACAATGCATGCTTATCTAATTATGCTCTTGCTCTTGAAACAAACCAGGCTGGAGCCCCATGGCAGAATCCTCCCACTTAGGAAGAGTCCACCACTAGCCCACCATCATCAAAGTCAAGATAATGCCAACCAGACTTCTGGACAGGCAGTTACCCAAGATGGCCGTCAGAATGTGAAAATAAAATTTAACAGAGTTTAATTGAGTAAGGGTTAAAAAAATTCACAAATCAGGCAGCCTCCAGCATCATGGCAAATTCAGAGAGACTCCAGGGATACCTTATGGTCAGAGCAAATGTATAGACAAAAAAAGGAAAGTGACATACAGAAAACAGAAGTGAGGTACAGAAACAGATGGACTGGTCACAGCTTGGTGTTTGGCTTATCTGAACATGGTTTGAACAGTCAGCAGCATATGCGTTGTTGGAAGTATGGCTGCTGGGATTGGCTGAGATGCAGCTATTGTTACAGAAGCACACTCCTAAATTAGGTTTTCTACTAAGTCTACCTACTAAGCCAGGTTATGGTTCATCCTCAAGAACTTACGTATGGAAGTATGGAGGTTTTCTCAGACCATGTTTAGTTCAATTTAACGAGAACAAGATACACAGACCGTGCACCCTGCACTACTCCTGAATGTCTCCTATACCAAGTTTCCCTTTAAAAGCCCTATGGTAAATTTTAAAATGTAAATGGTGTTTAGAACACTAGATTGCCATCTTCTCAGGTTGCTGGTTATCCGATTAAACCTGATTTTCCTCCCACCAAACTTTGTCTCTTGTGTTCTGTCTGGCTTTCTACCAGCAAGCAGCCAAACCTAGGGTGGGTTACATTACTTTGGTTTTCTTTTGTTTGTTTTGTTTTGTTTTTTTGAGATGGAGTCTTGCTCTGTTTCACAGGCTGGAGTGCAGTGGCACGATCTTGGCTCACTCCCGGGTTCAAACAATTCTCTTGCCTCAGCCTCTTGGGTAGCTGGGATTACAGGCGCGTGCCCCCACGCCCATCTGATTTTTGTATTTTTAGTAGAGACGGGGTTTCACCATGTTGGTCAGGCTGGTCTTGAACTCCTGACCTCATGATCTGCCTGCCTCAGCCTCCCAAACTGCTGGGATTACAGGTGTGAGCCACTGCACCCAGCCACATTACTTTGAAATGTAGATTCAACCATATAAATTAGGAACAATTTTATACACAGGAAATTTGTGGTACATGTATGAATTTTTAAAATATACCATGAACATAGGCTCACATTTTTAAAAAGTTGTTCAGTGGAGGGCAACTAGCTTATCTGAATTTTTATATTAATATTTATGTAGTTCTTGTTTTGTCATCTGCTAGTATTTGCTAGCAGGAAAGAAACTGCAGACTCCAAAAATTTGAGAAAGATTTCTGGGAGAAAAATGTATGTTACAAACTATACGATCAGGCTAATTGGCTATCGCAATTATTAGAATATGTAGGTAGACATTTCGGTGGCCTCCCCACTAACTTGCTACCACTGTATGTTATGGTAAAAGGGAGTTTCAGATCAAATTTGGCCAAATATGCAACAAACGTTGATTAGTAAGCTGGCACCAAAAAGAGTCAGAAGACCAATTCTGTAAGCTCAGTGAAATCCAGTGACCAGCCCCCATGACCAACACAACTCCATCATATAGTCATTGCAACAAAGACCTCACATGAAATTTTCAACACACAATAGACAACTATGAGACAGCTCAGGGAAACTTTAAGTCAGATCAGGCCACAATATTTTCCATTAAATGGAAGCAGAGAGGGAGCACAGGTCCAAAGAGAGAGAGCTAAACCTGGACTGCCCCATGCAGTAGCCAATAGCCGCAGGTAGCCCCTTAAGTTTAAATGTAAGTTAATTAAGATTAAATACAACTCAAAAATTCAATCCCTCAGTTGCACCAACTACATTTCAAGTGCTTGACAGCCACTTGGCACTAGTGGCTACCATATTGGACAGCGTAAATCAGACCATTTCCATAACTGTAGTCCTACTGGAGGATGGCTGTGCTAGATATAAGACACATTTTAAAAGAATGCTGGACTTGTCAGATTCTTAGGCCTTAAGCCTAATAGTGCTTGTTAACAATCAAAATCATCACTGCTCTTTAAAATTCTTCCTTTTAGGTAGGGCTAGAGGCCAGGAAACTATATTTCATACACTAGTGGGAGTTCTGGGTCATACTGTGTCAATAAGAAGCTCTCATGTGGAATATAAAAGATAAAAGAGATAAACTGGTATTCCACATTCACACCTGCAGCCAGGGGCAAGCCTTTCTGCAGACAGACAGTGACATTTTGGGAGTGATTTCCAGGTGTCCCCCTCCTCATCACCCTCTAAAGGTGGATTATCAGCTGTAGCTTCTGTTGATCCCAGCACTTCCTGATTTCCTGAATTCTTCAAAGCAGCTTCTCTGACCTTCACTTTCTCAGACCTCTTAGTAGGTCTACAAAAAACGTTAAATCTCTAGGCTACATCCCTTCCTGCTGGTAATATCTAGAGTTTATTTCTCTTACCAGTCAAACTCTGGTACATGCCCACTCACACAAGGACAGAAGAGCCAATACTGGTCTTAACACCCCACCGTATTTCTTGAACATCATCCATTTCCTTAATTAAAAATTATCTCTAAACACAATTTATGCTAATTATTAAACTTCTGGGGCAAGTATAGATCGTGATATTCTAAAGCTTGGCCTTTAAGCATGTCTGTGGTATGGTCTTTGGTTAGGAAATGGAACAGGCTAACTAACCTCTCCTGAAATGTAGATTTCTGAAAAGGATACTTCGAATGTTAACTAACTGCCTTTTGGGAGAGGACTGAAGTCAACTAGCATTTTGTTGTCTACACTGAAGTACTATTTTGCAAAGTAAAGTAGAAGCAATTAAATGTAAAACTGAGAACATCTTTTTAATGGAAGAAATTTGCCATTGTTCAGTTCCAGCAGTGTTAAATCTTAGCCCGCGTTGTGGAAATCAATGTTTGTTGGAAGCACCGTTTAGAAATCCCTGAATTAGATACCACTTGGGTATCATACAGTATGCAGAAATGGAGCCCAGAAAATTTTCTGGAATTTGAAGTCATTGCTCAAATGATGTCTTAGTGACCTGACAGATTTTAAGACCTCTAGTTGCCTAACTTGCTTCTGTAAGTGGCTCAGTTAGAATCTCTAGCTTACAAGCTTTAATATTATTTGCATGGGTTTTCTTTATTAGACTTCTAAACCTTGTGGTTACCACATGGGCTTAATTTCAATCAAATTCCTTTGTCACTGCCATAAAAGACAACATAAAAAAAAGTCACAGTATCACACCTTTTGGAAATTTGTGCATAGGAGTGAAAGTGAGGGAAAATGTTGTGAAGCAAGTCAGCAACCTGAGGAAGGTGGGAATCAAGGTGGGTTGCAGGAAGAGGTGTGAGATCATGTGCAGCTACAAGCTCATTTGCAATTAAGAAGCAATCTATTTCTGCAACCCCAAAGATTTGCAACTTTTAAGGGGTCATAAGTCAATCACAAATTACTGCAAATTAGTTCAATCTTTAGTTTCTACCAGCACCTTGCTGCAATCAGCAATCTAGAGGCAAAAGGCCATGAGGAAGATCATTTTAAAAGAGGTTTTAGGATTGTACAGAGATGCTGCCTCCTAAAAAAGAAAAAGCAATAATCCAACAGATGACTTGATAATTCTTAAATTTGGAAAAGTTCATTTTAATAATGCATTGACTGCTACACCATTTCATCCTGAGTGCCCTGAGGTTTTGGGGCTCACGCTGTTCAAGGACAATTACAATATTTTAAGAGTCAAGTCAGTGGAATGACCTCTAAGGAGAAGCCAATGCGAATGAAAAGAGCTGGCATACATAATTTTAAAAAGGTGGGTAATGCTGCTGTGCTGAAAGTCTGTTCTTTAGCTCCAAATGGTCCCTTGGGCCCAAACCTGAGCCTGGATACACTCTGGCCATAAACCACCTGCAGGAGAGCTCCTAGTAGAAACTGTTCGATTTCACAAAATGCTAGAAATATCGGCCATGATACTAATTGCTTCTTTGAATTTGAGTGTGTGAAGTCTGAAGTCTGTAAAGAGCTCAGTGGTCAGAATAAGAACCTGGGGCTGGGAATTTTCCCTTCTGCAAAACTCTTTCTATTCAAACACAGTACTTAACACTTAGCCAGCGGACAATTAACATAACAATTCAGCTCCTGCCAAGAAGGCAAAACAAACCTCTAGTCAGCCAATGCCAGTTACTCTCCACAGGTGGTAAGAATAGAGTCCTCATGTTAAACTCATAAAGCCTTATTTTTCCAGGCCAATCTTGCAAGTTTTTAAATGTGATCTCACTTTTTTCCATGACTGTGGCTCCATTCTTTTTCCACTGTTTATTTTTTTTTTTTTAATGGAATGACTTTTTCCACCCTTGGCCCCTCGAGTGGTCACACCAGTGTTTCCCATCAATTCATCTTTTATGTGTTTTGGATACTTTTATCCATCCTCCAGTTCCTTTATCTTCCTTTCTGTGGTAAGCACCGAGGGAAATTGTTTTCTTTACTGTTCTCATGAAAGCTGCTCAATCTTGCAGCCTGTTATCTGAACTTCTCTTTGGAAGAGGCTGGCATGTTTCCATCTCAAATTCTCCATATGCTAATTTATGTACACGAGTTTTGTCCATTTTCATCCCTAGATAATGGCCCCTTTACAAAATGTAAGAACAAGAAATGTAACAATAAAACAAATACAGTGGTGGGGAAGGAACAAGAGCAGGGGTCAGTAGTGTAATTCTTCAGACCCTGAAAACCCAAGGAGTACATTCTTTAGTCTACAGGAAAAAAAAAAAAAAGAAGGCTTGGTTGGGTTCTAGTAAACCACACCTCCTATCAAAGTGCTTTCTGGAAACCGAGGCACAGAGGATGTAAGAAGCCTGTCCAAGGACGCAGAGCTCAGATTAATACCGGGCCTCCTGGATCCCAGACCAGGCCTCTTTTCCTCCTATCGTGATCCCAGTGCTTGGACATAACTCTACTCCATGGTCACGCACTCTCCACCCATAATCTGAGTTCAACCAGACACATATTGGATTTGACCACCATCATGTTTTACTAAGTGGGACTGAGCATCTCTAAGTCCAGATTTCTTGTATCTCTTGAATAATTGAAACATATGCTAATACAGAGCCTGCAAGTGGCTGGCTGGAGCCAGGTCCTGGTCATCCTGTTAACTGCTTGGGTGCCCTGGCCAGTCTCAAAGGCATTTCTGACTGGGGATCCCTGACTTACCACACCTACTACTGGTTCTTTGAATACATTTTGAGCTTTTTCATCTGTGGAAGTTAAATCCCTTCTCTCTGACTGAGACACTCTCACTGCTAACTTTAATGTTCAGAAAATACTACCACTTAAGGTCTAGAAGCCTCAACACATTGCCTTTCCTGGTCATCTCAGCAATGAGCTATAGGTTTTGCCTCTCCTGGGAGCTGCTGTTTTGATGCACTCTCTACCCTTTAATTGAGGCTGACCATCTTACATTGCAGTTATTTGTAAGTATTACACGTCCTGGAAGGCCACACACTCTATGTTTACTTGCATCCAACTCACTCATTCACAATATTTGTTAAATATCAAATAGTAGTAATGTTATTTATTTAGTACTTTAAAATCCTCAGAAAAATGTGTTTTTGTACACATGTGTTTTTGAAGTCCAGATATCGGGTCGTAGTTATAGAATATATCGGCCGGGCACAGTGGCTCATGTCTGTAATCCCAGCACTTTGGGAGGCCGAGGTGCATGGATCACCAGGTCAGGAGTTCAAAACCAGCCTGGACAATATGGTGAAACCCTGTCTCTACTAAAAATACAAAAACTAGTTGGGCGCGGTGGTGCATGCCTGTAATCTCAGCTACTCAGGAAGCTGAGGCAGGAGAATCGCTTGAACCCAGGAGGCAGAGGTTGCAGTGAGCCGGGATCACACCACTGCACTCCAGCCTGGGTGACAGAGCGAGACTCCATCTCACACAAACACACAAAATCATTGCCCATATTTAATAGGTGAAGGAAACTGAAGCTTGCACAAGCAGGCCTATGCTCACAAATCTACTCAAGTGGTAGATTTGACAAACATCCAGGTTGAGCCCCGAGCCAGTGCTCTTAACCCCTCTTCTCCAATGCCTCCCAAATCCCCAAGTGTTCACTATCGCATCTCTGGGCTTACTTTCCATAGCCACACATGCACTGAACCCTCTGTGTAAACGGGAAGGAGGCACGGGGCAAAGATCAAGCCAGATTTCCAGTCACCATTTGTCCAAGACTGACACTGCTTTAGCCACAGGGAAGACTCGCACTGCTGCCTGTGACTAATGACAAGAGATGGGCTCTTGGAAACCCTGTAAATCCCTTTCCTGGGGATCAGCGAGTGAGAACCCCGGTTGTGAGCGCTGGCACACAAAAAGCTTCTGTCCAAAAAGGAGCACATGGAGGTATAAAGATGAGAAATGGGTTATGATCAGAAGGTTAGCCAAGGAAAGCATATCTTATTCAAACACTAAAATATAAAACAGAACTATGATAATTTGATAACCTATCAAAAATATTTTAACAAATCACAATAAGGCTATTCCTTGGCTGAAAACATCCTGCAGAAGAGAGCATACTTTGGGTTTCCTTCAAATGTTTTTCAAAGTGGTGCCTTGATTCTCATTCTTCTTCTTTTTCTAATTCATGTGACAGAAAACACAAAAGACATGTGCAATATGTTATGCACCAAAATACTTGTTCCTTAGCTCAGAGCAAAAATTCACAAGCTAACTTCAGTCATGAGTGACTTGTCACTTTTTCTCTTCCTGGGGTCCTAGGCAATCCTTGGGAGAAAAAAAATAAAGTTGCTTCAAACAATGAAAATTTGGGGAAGATTTTGCAATTGCTATGTGACAGTTTTCTGGGAAATTACATCTGACTGAAAGCAACACCTTTGCCCTTAGCAACCCCAGTAGATAAGGGCATCTCAATTCTACCATTTCACTTCTTTAGGACTCAGCTTTCCTTATCTGTAAAATGGGGGAAAATGCCTATCAGGCTCTCTTGAGATGGTTGCAAGGATTAAATGAGACAGTGTATGTAAAGCGGTAGACACAATACTTCACAGGAATAGTTCAATGCATGGTCTTTATCGTTAAACTTTAGACCTTGTCGTGCAGGCAGGGAGGGTGTGAGTTTGCTTAAGGCCAGTGTGGTTTTGTATACATTTGTCTGAGATCGAGTCCTCCTCTCTTGGAGAAGCTTCTCTTCTCAGATGGAATGCAGGGAGGGTCCCAGCAAGGACATTGCTGGAAACTGTGAGCCATGAACACTTGGCCCAGTCACAGAAACTTCAGAAAGCACAAGTGAAACAGCTGCAGCAGGGTGACCCTCACAGGAGTGAAGGATTAGTACTCTGCTACCATGATGAGAATGCTTCTCTCTGTTCCTTTTTGTTTGTTTTTAGAAATCTGGTCTCACACCGTTGCCCAAGCTGGAGTGCAGTGGCAGGATCATGGCTCACTACAGCCTCAAGCTCCAGGGCTCCGGGTATCCTCCTGCTTCGGTCTCCTGAGTAGCTGGAACTATAGGCATGTGCCACCATGCCCAGCTGTTTTTGTCTTTTAAAGGCACCTTTGGCCTTTCTGTGAGGCAGGTAGAGCCAGAATTGATTCACCCACTTGGTAGATGAAGAAACAGGGTCACACACTGATGGGGAGATCTAAGTACCATCATCACACAGATAACCAGAGGCAGGGCTGGGACACAAACTCAGGTGCTTGAGTCCTGTGATAGGAGTAGGAGCTTTGATTCACTGCCTTCACTCTGATACTGCTGGAAAGGAAGTTAACAACGCTTAGTCCTGCAGCTACCCCTCCAAAACAAAAGAAATGCCCATTTTCACAGACCCTAAGGTGTCATGCGTTACATGGAGAGAAAAATAAAGACACAGTACCAAATTTCCAGAGTACCGTGGTCCAGTGTAGCGCTGCTCAGACGGATGTGCACAGAAACCGCTGACAAGCTTGCTAAAATGCAGGTTCTGGTTCTATAGTTCTGGAATGAGGCCCAATGTCCTGCATTTCCAGCCAGCTCCTGGTAAGGCTGAGGTTGCTGTCCAGAACCACACATTGAGCCTCAAGGGTCGAGTGGAAATTGCACAAACTTTGATATCCATCATGTCAGGCCTGAATTCTGATACCAACCTTGACTAGCTATGTGACCCTGAGCTGCATGCCTTTGACCTCTCTGAGCTCAGTCTTTCATCTCTATAAAATAGAGCTAATGGTTCCTGTACATTTAGCATGGTACCTGTATCTTTAGCACTGTTATTAGATATAAATTAATGACTTGATAAAAATGCCAGGTCCAGAGCTTGGCATCTAATAGGGGGCAGCATATTATAGTTGTTTATGTCAATATTAATAAAGATATTACCGCTGTTTCAGAATGGCAAGTTATTTCACTCTATTATACCTGCCAATTTCAGATTCTTCATTAGCACCTACAGGTGTTCACCAGTTTAAAACAAACAAACAAACAAACCAAAACACGACCTAATTAGAAGCAGAAGCTTCTGCTGTATCACTTGCTCACATCTTCACAACAAATACACTTGCTGGAACTAACCATATCTCTACAGCTAAGAGTTGTTACATTTCTTTTTATTCCCTCTAACTTGGTATTATGAAAAATTTCAAACTTACAGAAAAGTTGGAAGAACTGTAGAGTGAATACCCATATACCCACCATTTAGGTTCTATGATTAACAGGTTTTTGAAATGTTTTAATCTCCTATCTACCTATGTTCCCACTCCTCTATTAATCCATAAATCCACCTTTTTTTTTTAGGGATGGGGGGACACTTGTCTTAGTAAGTTTCAGGCATCAGTATATACAGTTTCCTGTCATCATTCATACTCCATCCTCTTCTTTCTTTGGCGCAGGAGTCTATGCAGACCTATGACACAGACACAAAATTAGACTAAAAAGCTGTAACTGCAACAAGACTGTATCCTGAAGGCCTGATGGTGCTAAATTGGGATCCATCAACTTGGAAAGTGATTTCTATACAAATCTGGAGTAATGGATACCTTTAAGTCTCTCACATTTCTCAAACAACTATCCTACAGCTTAAAATAGGATCAGCTTTCTTCAGCTACCTGACCCAGAAATCCCAATAAGAACCTTACAAGACGTTTCACAAACCTCAGAATAACAAAATAAAGAGTCCCAGCACAGATAAGCCGCTCAGCTCAGACTTTTCAGTAGACATATTTTCTCTTAATGATCACTGTTGCTTTGTGCAAAAAATGAATTACTCCTGACACTGACCCTCTTAAATAAGAAAAAAAAAAAATGAACATAACCATCACGCTTCAACACGAAACCTTCCAGGAGCAGGACTGGGCTTCAACAATATTCTGTCAGGAAAGTTCTGACCAGAAAAAAACAAAAGGAAAAATGCACAAGTAAATTTGCACTGCAAACCCTGAATGCATTCCACCCTTGCTTTGAAAATGCAACGTTAATTCCAAACCAGACTCTAGTTATTGCATGTTGGTAAACTGTGGTTACCCTCACGAAAATAAATATTCCAGTGGAAAACTGTCAGGAAGGAAGGCTTAGGAGTCAGAAAGTGCTGTATTCAAATATTGGATATGCCACTTACTAGATACTGGCCAGGCAAGTCTCGTAAACTTGAGCCTCAGAAGTTTCTTCCATAAAATGTGTGTTAGTCTGTTTGAATGGCTATAAAGGAATAACTGAGGCTGGGAAATTTATAAAGAAAAGAGGCTTTGGCTTACGGTTCTGCAGGTTGTACAAGAAGCATGGTACTAGCATTTGCTGCTGGTGAAGCCTCAGGAAGCTTCCAATCACAGTGGAAGGCAAAGGCGGAGCCAGTGTATCCCATGGTGATGGAGAGAAGCAAGACAGCTGCCAGGCTCTTTTAAACCACCCGCTCTAGCAAAAGCTGGTTACCACGGGGTGGGCACTTCATGAGGGATCTGCCCCCTTGACCCAAACACCTCCCATCAAGCCCCATCTCCAACACAGGAGATTACGTTTCACCATGAGATTTGGAAGGGACAAGCATTCAAACCATGTCAAAATGGATACACCAGTGCTTCTTTACAGAGTTATTGACAGCACTGGAGAAAATGCTTTTAAAATCCCAGCACAGTGCAGAGCATGTAGAAGCAGCTTCCCTCTTAGGAAATTACGAGGAGGGAGAGGTAACACTTTGAACATTTATTTTTATTTACATAACAGTGTCTTTATGAAAACAAAATATACCATCATTACATTAGGATGCACGGTGTTATGGGAGAGATTTGCAAAACTTCCACTGGAATTGCAGGGCAGATGATACTATGTGTTTGAAGTGTCACAGGCAGCACACCTTGGCACCATGAAGTAGAATGCCATCCCCGGCCACCTCCAAGCCTTCCCCTGACATCTGTACAGATCTTTGATTCCTGCTAGAGCCCTAACTCACAGTTTCCTTCCTGGCAGGCTTGTAGAGCGATTTACTCTGGGCGTGGGAAATCACATCTTTTCTACTGAATGCACTCATTGTGCGAACCTCTCAGGGATTCTGGGTGAGCTGATATGAGGGACATTTGTGATGGGATGGAAAGCCAAGCTGTGCATAGACAGAGGTGGCTGGAGAAGAGACTCCTGCAATACACTGTCTCCTGCAAAAACTGGAGCAGATTTGGGGGTTGCATCCTGTCTGAATGGAGACAACGAAGGAACCAAGTTGCCTGATTCTGTGCAGATCATATGAGGAACTACATTGTTTGTCATGCTAATTAATACACAGCTTCGACACTGGATCCCATGACCTCAGGGGAGGGGCTGATTGGGTGGGGAACTAGTGGGGCGGGAGTAACCAAATTCCCTTGGAAGAAAGGAAGAGTGGGCTTGTGGGTTGAGAAGAAGGGGCCCAGGGAATGCACCTTCTCATATGGCTGTGAGAAATAGTAATTCATTTTTTAAAAATCATTATCTAAGGCCAAAATGTATAAAGAAGGGGCATGGCCAAGTTTTAACTCACATGGGGTCCTGAATTGGGAGCCTGCTGTAGAGGAAGTGCCGTAAGCTTTGGAGCCAGAGCGACTGGTGTGGAGCCAGGCTCTGCACTGGTGAGTGGTGGCTTAGGCAGGTCACTTGTTTTGAAACTTAGCCTTTCTCTCAGGGCCAGTGTGAACAAAGCCACCTGCACCTCTTGGGGATGGTGTGACCATCAGCAACGTACACCAATTGCCCAGTGTGTGGTAGACAGTGGCATGTTATGTTTGCATATGACGAGAGAAGATGTTCTATAGGAGATCACTCAGGAGAAGCACACGCAGAGAGGGCAAACTATTTGAGGGAAAATATCTCCCTCCTTAGTTCTGATATACTAATATCATAAAATTACCCAAGACAGTGCAGAGCTCAGGTAGAGAAATCTTCCAAAGGAGTGATGAGTTCCCTGGGGCTTCTACTTCAGCTTCTCTCCTGTCTAAGTTCTATTGCGGAAATTATTTCAGTTCTAACATAACAATATTTAGGAGGAAGAGTTAAACCTCTCTCCCCATGAGTGCCCTTAACCAACACATCAAGAGCCCAAGCGCCAACAGACTCCCAACTACCTTCATTCATTTCTACTTAACTTTTTAAAAAAAGTTTGGGTAAGAAATAATTCCCCTTCTTATATATTTCTAAGGGTCTTAAGTAAATCAGGAGTCCCACACCAACAGTAAAGTAGGATGTCAGACATTTTTTAAAAAGTAGTAAAATCTACCTTTGTTGAACTGGATAGTGAAAGAAAGACTTTCTACAAATTTATATAGACTCTGTGTAGTTTGTCCTGCCACAGTGAGCCAGTTGAAGCCTCTTACACAGATAAATAAGGAAAGTACCAGCCTGGGCAACGCAGCAAGACTCCTTCTCTTAAAAAAGAAAAAATATTAGCCACGCGTGGCGGTACATGCCTGTAGTCCCAACTACGAACGCAGCTGAGGCAGGAGGATTGCTTAAGCCCAGGGGTTCAAGGCTGCAGTGAGCTATGACTGCACCACTGCACTCCAGCCTGGGAGATAGAATGAGACTCTGTCTCTAAAAAAAAAAAAAAGAAAAAACAAAGGAAACAAACTTTTACAATGTAATAAAGAGTGGGAAGCTGGTGAGAGATGAAATACTACCTGTCAGGTACAATGTGCACTATTTAGGGGATGGCTACCAGACTTCCCCACTACACCATATATCCATGGAACACAACTGTACTTGTACTCCTAAATCCATACAAATAAAAACTTTTAAAAAATCCAATCCAAGGCTGGCGCAGTGGCTCATGCCTGCAATCCCAGCACTTTGGGAGGCCGAGATGGGTGGATTGCTTGAGGTCAGGAGTTCAAGACCAGTCTGGCCAACATGGTGAAACCCCATCTACACTAAAATACAAAAAAATTAGCCAGGTGTGGTGGCTTGCACCTGTAATCCCAGCTTCTGGGCAGGCTGAGGCAGAGGAATTGCCTGAACCAGGGAGATGGAGGTTGCAGTGAGCCGAGATTGCGCCACTGCACACCACCCTGGGAGACAGAGGCGAGACTCCATCTCAAAAATAAATAAATAAATAAATAAATAAATAAATAAATAAATAAAGAATCCAATTCAAAAACAGTAATGCAGAAAGTATCAATTGAAAACCCTAAGTACTAATGAAAATAAGCATATCATGCCTTGATATAGCACATTTCTTTAAGTCCTAGATATTCTGATGGCAGATACTACTTATCCCTAACTTGCAAACAAGAAAATCAAAGCATGAAACTGCATAGATTTTTGTCTTGACACACTAGAGGACAGACTTGAATCCAGGTCTTTACTACTGATTTTGATGCCACAGCAAACCAAACACCCTGTGAATTTCACAAACACTACTGCCATGTTGTATGGTAATGAAAAGGGTGGCCTTAGAAGTGTGGCTATGTTCCCCTTTAGCACTGTGATCATGGGCAACTTTCTTGCCTTTCTCTTGAGGATGTTTCCTCATCAGTAAAGAAGGAATAAAATACATATCATAGAGCTGTTGTAAGGATTATAAAGATTTATGTGTGTGTATGTTTGTATAAAACATACACACACACATACATATGTATCAAACCTTATATATAATCATCTACAAATTATATATAGCTTATTTTGTTATGAATATAATATATACACATTATATGATATATATTTTTAATAGAATATATAAACCATTTATAACAGGTTACTAACTTCTACTAACTTTTCAGCTTTGGATATATATTGTTTTTACTATTTATGCTCATATAGCAACTTTTTCATCACTAAAAATTTAGAAAATATGAATGTATCATAAGATTGCTGATATGTACCATCAATACGGTGGTACAGGTGGCCAACTCACTTAAAAGAAACAATTCTTTAAAAGTATTTTTCCCTTGATCGTTTTTCTGGGACATCAGGAAAGAAGAACCTCATCTATTTTCCTCGGGTCTTTTTAAAATACCATCATTTCCACTGAAAAAACAGTAAAGCCATCTGGAATAGCTCACAGACAGCAGTATGGAAGCAATTTCTTTCAAGAGAGCTATCATGATTTTCCTTTCTGTTTTCTTTCTCTCTTGAAATGTCAAGGATAACTGAAACTTTTTACTTTTCCATCTGTGATGTACTCATCAGTCCCAAACAAGTTTTGAAAGTACTTGAGAATTCTGTTTCCAGTCAGTTCAACACTTTTTTTCCACTTTGACTCCATTTAAATCACCACATCTGGCTTTTGTGGTTTTTAATATTAAAAGATATAAAAACATACCTTGAAATAGGATGATAAAGTATTTTACAAAGGAAGAAGTATTTAAAATGCTACCACAAGCAATCACAATGACTCATATCTTTTCAAATAGATTATCATAACCAGCACAGTAAAATAAAAATAAAAACAGACTCCAAAATCGGTAAAAGCGGCCAGGAACGGTGGCTCATGCCTGCAATCCCAGCGCTTTGTGAGGCCAAGGCAGGTGGATCACCTGAGGTCAGGATTTCGAGACCAGCCTGGCCAACATGGTGAAACCCTGTCTCTACTAAAAACACAAAATTAGCAGGGTGTGGTGGCAGGCACCTGTAATTCCAGCTACTTGGGAGGCTAAGGCAGGAGAATCGCTTGAACCTGGGAGGCAGAGGTTGCAGTGAGCCACGATTGCCCCATTGCACTCCAGCCTGGGCAACAAGAGCTAAACTCCATCTCAAAACAAAACAAAATATAAGAGTAAATGCTGCATTTCACATTACAGAACTAGCAGAAGGTAGAATCAGGAATGCTCATTTTCAGCCCGATGTTTTAATTATCTCCATATGAATTTTCCACAAACAAAAACCTGAATATCAGTTGCCTACCCAGGAATCAAAGCATGCGATATATTTTAAGGTATTTTTATGTAGTTATATATAATATATAATAAAGATATATGTGTAAAATATATTTATAAGATACAATCGGCCCTCTGTATCCATGACTTCTGAATTCATGAATTCAACCAGCTGTGGATCAAAGATACTTTGAAAAAATTTACGTCCACACTGAACAAGTAAACTTCTTTTCCTTGTTATTATTCCCTAAGCAATATACTATAACAACTACTCACATTGCATTTATATTACATTAGGTATTACAAGTAATCTGGAGGTGATTTAATGTATGCAGGAAATGTGTATAGGTTCTATGCAACTACGGTACCATTTTATATAAGGGACTTGAACATCTGCAGATTTTGGTATCTAAGAAAGGTCCTGGAACCAATCGCCCAAGGACAATAAGGAATGACTGTACATTTTAAAATATATTTGGCAGAGAAAACAATACTGATTGATCTCTGTTTCACGCACTGAGCTGGTGGGTTCGGATTCGGTGTCAAGCCTGGCACTTCTTGCTGTGGAGACATTTGAAACACAGAAGAAGTGGTCTCTTTACTCTGGCATCTGAGAGGAAGAATAATGTAGAAACAACCCAAAGCCAAGGCTATATGTGTGTCACATTAGCAGCAAAACCAACAGATACCAGATAAGTCAGTTCATTTTAGGCTGGACCTGAGGGGAAGGAGGCTGTTAGGGGATGAGTGTGTTCTGAGAAGTAGACATGGTCATCTCAGGTGAAGAGAACAGGCCCGGAGATGGGCAGGCACAAAATGCAAATAGAGTGAGTTAGGAATTCAGGGAGTAGAGGACAGCGATGGCTAAATGGTGAGGATGGGGTCAATGACCCTCACAGAAGGTCATCAATTCTGGACCAAGGAAGTTGGCCTTTATGTAGTAGCCAAAGGGAACATGTATTGTTTGCTAAGGCTGCAATCACAAAACACCACAGACCGGGTGGTTCAAACAACATTCATTCATGCATTCATTCATTCATGTATATATTTATTTATTCTCATTCTAGAGGCTTAGAAGTCCTAGATCAAGGTGTGGGCAGTTTGGTTGCTTGTGAGGCCTCTCTTCTTGGCTTGCAGATAGCCATTTCTCATTGTATCCTCACACGGTCTTTCCTCTGTAAGCAGAAGTCCCTAATGTCTCTTTGTAAGTCCAAATTTCCTTTCCTTTTTTCCTTCATAGAGATGGAGTCTCCCTGTGTCATGCAGGCTGGAGTACAGTGGCCTGATCCTAGCTCACTGCAGCCTTGAACTACCGGGCTAAAGCGATTCTCTGGCCTCTGCCTCCCAAATAGCTGGGACTACAGGCATATACCACCACACCCAGCTATTTTTTTTATGTGTTGTAGAGATAGGGTCTTGCTATGTTGCCCAGGCTGGTCTCAAACTCTCGGCCTCAAGCAGTCCTCCTGCCTGAGCCTCCTAAATTGTTGGGATTATAGGTGTGAATCACTGTACCGCGCCCCACATTTCCTCTTGTGATAAAGACACCAGTCAGATTAGATTAGGATCCACCTTAACGGGCTCGTTTTTAACTTAATCACTTCTTCAAGGTCCTATTTCCACATGGTTACATTCTGAGGTACTGGGGAGTAGGGCTTCAACATTTGAACTTGTGGGGGGCAATGTTCAGCCCACAACAGAGGTTTGTGGTTGAAACCTCAAATATGATAGTTGAAAGGCAGCCTCAAGATGATCTAATCTAGTGCTTCTCAAACTTTGCCATGAAAATATTCCTAAAATCAAACAGTAGGGAACTCACACCTTAAGTCAGTACTTCTCTGAAACAGGTTTTCCTTGTACCTATTGAAAAATTATTGTGAGGTTCTCCATTCTACTCCACCGGTAGCCTTGTTTGTCACATAAAAATGCTTTCCTCAAAATGAGGGAGTAAAATTGATGCTCTTAGAAGATATATTGGGTTTATCCCATGGCTTCACATATCTGGAGCCATTTCCCTTTAAGTACATGGATAGCTCAGTTTTAGAAGAATGAATGTAGGCTGCAGCTCAAAAAGATTAGGTGGCATGCTCAAAGTCACAGTTAGCAAAAGAATCGGAAATGGAATGAAATCTTTTGTTGCTCAGTCCAAAGCATTTTCTGCAGCACCATGCTGTCACACAGAAAAGAAGAAAGTACTTGATCTGCCTGGCACAGACCATATCACATTCAAAAAGGTTCTGAGGTCACTCAGTGCTACCCTAAGCATGAGACACAGACTTCCCCAATTGGCCCCATGGACTCCCCACTGCTCCTTCCCACAGGGCTGCAAACAGAAGTGTCCA
Source organism: Theropithecus gelada (assembly GCF_003255815.1). Lineage (NCBI taxonomy): Eukaryota > Metazoa > Chordata > Mammalia > Primates > Cercopithecidae > Theropithecus > Theropithecus gelada. Next base: position 70,635,777 of record NC_037685.1, read on the forward strand.
GCGGTGTGAAAGAGGTGGATCAGACCAGGATTCCTTCAGGGACACTCATCAGCCGCAAATTTCTAGCTTATTTATGAAGGGAGAACAGTGTCTCAGATAAATGCCTCCTTTTTCTCAGCAGAATGAGCAGCTGCTAATCAAAGGTTGTCAAGCACAATTTATACTACCCAGGGCTTCATGGGAGGCATAAAAAGAAAGATCACAACATCATGTTTATCTCCCTTTCATGGCTGTTTCTGGCAATAGTATTACAGTCAGGCGGGCTGAGTAAAAACAATTTTCTAAAAATATGGATCAGCTGAGACCATTTAAAGCTGCTTTTTATGGAGTTATCGTCAGGACTTTTCCCCTTGGGCTGCTTTGTGTACTCTTTCCCAGAGCCTCCTCGTCCAGGATCTAGTTATCTAAAAAATATAATTCTTTCTCCTTGCCAGGGAGATCACGGCCTCCCAAAGACTGATAAGGAAGTCTGCATTCCTCCCAGGAGCCTGGGCAAACTATTCTCAAGAGTTCCATCACTCCGGGCGGGAGGCGGCATGGACCTCCGTCAGGGTTTCTGCTGTGGAGTCATGGTTTTGTGGGTGGACCCTGTGCTGCTCAGCAGGTAGGACTGGCTGTGACTCCCTCTGTTTCAGTCTTGACAAGCATGAATTTCCCACTTGCCCAGTCTTTATGAAGGGAGGAAGTCACATTCTAGAGGATGAGCTGTATGCTACCATTCTCCATGGACGTTAACATTTGGAAGGGAAAAATCAGCCCCTCAGTCTGTGGTAGGCTTTTCACCCCACTCTGAATGGCTGCTGGTGGCAATGGAAAGGTGACACTGGAGGAAGTTTGCTTTCATTATAGATTCTATTTCCTTTATGTTAAAACCAACAAACAAAGGAAATGCAATTGCTTTCCAACAAGCCTTATAAACAGACTATTTTCACAATTTGCGTGCCTTAAAGCTGCCTGCTATAAAGACATAGGGTTTTACTTGAGAAAGGAAACCCATGGAACGTCTAGTTTTGCAGCTTTTTCTGCTGTGACCCTTGAAACTCTGCAGGGTGTCGGGGGTGTCTCGGTGGTGTCTAAAGAACACGTGCCCAGGTGGGATGGAGTGAGGTGAGCTGGGGCGATGCAGAGGAGAGGCGTTGCCCTCCACTGCTGCCCCCACCAGGACGGGGCTGCTCTACCTGCTTTCTGATGGGGCTGCATCTGATACTTTATATAAGGGCAAGGTTCGGCTCCTCCATAATTTTGAAAACTATCCTAACCTGGTGTTACTGGCTAAACTGCATCCCCCTATCTCCAAAAAAGAGGTATATTGAGGTCCTAACCCCCAGCACCTCAGAATATGAACTTATTTGGAAATAAGGTTGCTGCAGATGTAATTAGGTAAGATGAGATCATACTGGAGTAGGGTAGGTTCCTACCCTAATGTGACTGGTGTCCTTATAAGAAGACAGCCAGGCTGGGTGCAATGGCTCACGCCTGTAATCCCAGCACTTTAGGAAGCCAAGGCAAGAGGATTGCTTGAACTCAGGGGTTCAAGACCAGCCTGGGGAACGTGCCGAGTCACCATCTCTACAAAAAACACAAAAATTAGCCAGTGTGGTGGTGTGCGCCTGTAGTCCCAGCTACTTGTGAGGCTGAGGTAGGAGGATCACTTGAGCCAGATAAGTCAAGGCTGCAGTGAACTGTGATCATGCCACTGCACTTTAGCCTGGGTGACAGAACGAGACACTGTCTCAAAAAAAAAAAAAAAAAAAAAAGACAGGAAGACAGGCAGGTGAAGACACACACACACACACACACACACACATGCATACACACACAGAGGCAGAGTTTGCAGTCATGCTGCTGTAAGTCAAGGAATGCCTAGGGGAACCACAAGCTAGGAAGATGCAAGGAAAAACTCTTCTCCAGAACCTTCGGAGGGAGCATGGCCCTGCCTACACCGTTATTTCAGACCTGTAGCCTCAGAACTGAAAGACAATAGATTTCTGTTGTCTTAAGCCTCATGGTTGGTGGTCCTTCCTCATACCAGCCCTAGGAAACTAAAACCACTGGTTAAAAATATATTCTTCTCTCATTTAATTTGTTTTACCCTCTTAGGCAATAAAGTAAACTGAAAAAAAGAAAAAAGTAGATTTTCTCAGTTTATTAACTTCTGTTTCCCACTCCATCCTCAAATGTCTTAAGAAAATGCCCCCAAGAAGAGACACAGATAGAGGCTCTGGTTTCTCCAAGCGCAACATCACGGCTCAGATGCCCTGGACTCAGATGCCACACATAACACCATCAATCTCTGTCTTACCACTGTGTCAAAGAAGGGAGGTCGATCCGGGATCCTCACTGCTATAACCTGGAGGAAGCATAACTTACACGTCAGACACAGTTAACCATGCATACCTGACATGTGAGATGCAAGCTGCATGATCATAATTTATATTTAAATAGCTTCTTTCTCCAAAGAGCTTGAAGAAATTTACCGACTTTTACTTAATTAATCCTTGCAAGTCATCCATGACGAAGGGAAAGTAAGGTCATACATTCCTCTTTCCTCTGGCATCTCAGGGTTTGGCCACTTGTTCTCCTCTTTTTGTTTTTAGAATTGTTAAGTTTCTCCTCTCCAAATGCACAGACTGTTATTCTGAAGCTGATGTTTATATTTCCATATAAACTCTATTTCTGGGAGACTCTGGTGAGTAGAAGAAAATAATTTCTGTTGTCTTCCTTTTGTTGGGGAGGGGGGTTACTCAGAAAGGCCCAGTCTATTCTGAAATTACCATTTATTTAGAGCCTTAACTATGGAATTATTTTGAGGTCTAGGAAACTCAGACTCTCAATCTCAATCTCTCTCTCTGTGTGTGTGTGTGTGTGTGTGTGTGTGTGTGTATACACACACATTTGTGCAGAGAGAGACAGAAGCATTCACTCTGCTGAGCAGCATTAGAATACCATAAATAGTATTTTAGGGTGGAGGCAGCATTTCAGCCAAATTTTTGTTCACCACACACATCTTTAGTGATGCTTTTGGCCAGTCTTTAGGGTGTGCTCCCTGGGCACTTCTCTGAGGTCTGCATGGCTGGGACACATGGAGACAACATCATCAAGGAAAGAGAAGAAGGAAGGACTTCAGAGGCAAACCCCATTTCAACCAGGGCTGCTTCTCCTTTGCCTGTTTTCCTACTGAGTTTCTGAATAGGCTCAATGAAACAAAACAAAACAAAACAAAACGAAATTGTAAAATCTCCTGAGGAACTTCCTGGATGTTATATGAAGATTTAAGAAAGAACAGTAAATTTCTTTGAGCTCTTTGAAGAATGAAGTAATTAAACATTCTAGCATTGAGTTCTCTGGACCTGACCTGAGAGGATCTTCCTTTAATTTACCAAATAGTAAGAAAGATGTATTTCCAGAAACCTGTATTTCTCAACTCCCTAAAGGTTAACGCCTTTCTGCAAAGGGCAGAGTGATGGTAAGCTGCTTCAGTCTTCACTAGCCCAAACTCAAGTTGACTCTGCAGAAGTGATACATTTTGCCAGCCTTGGAAACTTTGTTGGCACTAGTTTGCCTTCTTGGATATTGTAAATTTATTGGATTTAACCAAGTGCCACCAGTCTCTAAAACAGGGGACCCCATCCTCCAGGCCACAGACCGCTACCAGTCCCTGGCCTGTTAGGAACAGGGCTGCAGAGCAGGTGGGGAGCAGTGGGCAAGTGAGCATTACTGCCTGAGCTGTGCGTCCTGTCAGATCAACAGTGGCATTAGATTCTCATAGAAACACGAACCCTATTGTGAACTGTGCATGTGACGGATCTAGGTTGTGCACTCCTTATGAGAATCTAACTAATATCTAACAATCTGAGGTGGAACAGTTTCATCCCCAAACCATCCCCCACTACACCCTCCTGTCCATGGAAAAATTATCTCCACAAAACAGGTCGCTGGTGCCAGAAAGTTGGGGTTTGCTGCTCTAGAACAGCAGAGTATGTTTTATAATCATTTGACATTAAGTGTGGCCAACCCACCCTACAACTCCAAGTCTTTCCTAGAGCCAATGATTAGTGCAGGAATTCAAGTTTTAAAAACCCTATAGCTATCCAGACACCATAAAAGGCGTTTTCAAAGTTTCAACATACATGTTTGTAAGCCAAAAGAGCATAGGGTCAATCTGGTTTATTCTGCTGGCTTCTATTAAAATATATAACCATATTTCTATAGTACGTGCAGTTATCTTGTTGAGAAAATACAGAAACCACAGTCTAAAGTGGTTTTACATATTCATTTCTGTTTAAAATGGTCTGAAGAATTCACGGAAAACTAAATTTAGCCTCTTTACACAGAAGAATATTAAAACAGAAGGCTCTAAACCAGCAAGAAAAGTATTTTAATTAGCATTTATTAGAGGAGGAAATGATAATTAGGAAAGAGACAAACTTGGAAGCAAGAGTTGAACAAGCTCTTTCTAAACTCCTATCACAACACTTATGTAGGCGTATCTTAACTGGAAATTTAGGACAGCAGATTTGGCAAATCAGGACAAGAATTATGAACTCTTGTTGGTGGAAGAGGGAGAGGCATGGGACTTGAAAGGATGGTGTTCTATAAAGATCAAGCTGTGGAAAGCAAAGAAATTCACCGAGAAGCCAAAATGTTATGACTAACATTGCCTGTTGCATTTGGGGCAAGATCAATTCTGGCATCATCGGCACCTAAAAGGAGCTGAAGGGGATCCAAGATCAGAAAACTTTGACTGCCAGGGTTAAATAAGAAACTTCATAAAACCAGGCCAGGCACGGTGGCTCGCGCCTGTAATCCCAACACTTTGGGAGACCGAGGCAGGTGGATCACCTGAGGTTGGGAGTTCGAGGCCAGCCTGACCAATATGGAGAAACCCCATCTCTACTAAAAACACAAAATTAGTCAGACCTGGTGGCACATGCCTGTTATCCCAGCTACTCAGGAGGCTGAGGCAGGAGAATCGCTCAAACCCAGAAGGTGGAGGTTGCGGTGAGCTGAGATTGCACCATTGCATTCCAGCTTGGGCAACAGGAGCGAAACTCTGTCTCAAAACAAAAACAAAAAAACAAAAAAGAGAAGAAAATTTATACAACCAAATTTGATCCAAGAAAGCAGGCCTAAGTAAGGTGAAAATTATTAATAGCCAAATTTAAAATGAAGGGTGGCAATATTGTGCACCTCAGCATAGCTTCACTTCAAATTGGTATTTGCTGTCGATACTAGCTTGGAAAAAACATTGACATGAGTTCAATCAAAATGTAAGTTTCTAGAAAATAATCAGGTGTCGGGTTTCTCAGTCATACAAGCCACATTTTCCATGTACAATAGCCACATGTGGCTGGTGGCTTCCACACTAGTCAACACAGATAGGAGACATTTTCATCATTTGCAGACAGTTCCACTGGACAGTGCTGTGTTAAACAGAATGGTTTTCAGACATTTCAGACTATTGTAAGAATGGCAAATATTAGTAATACTCTTCTATATATTCCCAGCACCAAAATGCCTGTTAGCATCAACTACGTTTATTCTAAACCTTTTTAATTCCCTTTCACTACTAAGTACCAGTTTCAACTATTTTCAAGCTTAATCACCAAAGAAATAAACAAAGAAGTATTATAGCAAATTATAATTGAAACCATAGAGCAAGCCATCCTATAATTAACATATAGAAAAGTGATTTGAATGATTCCTTTATAGAGCTTATTCCAGTCTCATGACTATGTTGAGCATAACTACAAATATCCACTGTAGACACATTGAGTACTCTAAGTCCAACAATTACAGAACCCCTGAAATCCTTTCACGTGGACTTTGGGTGGTGATTTTACAATGTCTTTTTTAATTTGTAGAAATGTGCACACAGGCACCAAAGTCATTTGCATGAACCTCTTACATAACAATGAAAGCAGAGGCTAGGCAGGAAGAAAACAAGTACAGTTTGTTCTTCCCTGTTTCTCTCCTTTAAAACTGAGAGTTCACTGTTTCCACTTAAGAGGGGAAATTCATCAGCTTCATAATGATACAGATGAGGGAGACTTGGAGTCAACAGTGGGAAATGATGACATCACTGTCTCATGCTGTCAGATTCAATAAGGTGTGGGGAGGGAGGCATCCTCCATTTGTGTCTGTTCTTTCCAGTTGTCATTACTAGGCTGGTGCTGAAGCAGAAAGATAAGCAGCATGAGTATTTCTGAGCTTTTTGAGGTACACATGCTCAGTCTTTTCCTTCTGAGTTGTTAAAATTCAGGTTTCACAAAAGTACCATGAGTTCTACTGCTTAATCATTCTCACACCTTTCCTGACTTGCCAATACTCCACTACCATAAGCAATTAGTCTATTTCTATCATTTTTATATCACTGTGAACAATTAACCAAAATGGCTAGGGCATGAGACTAAAGACTTTTACATATTTGAATTTCAAAAAGCCAATTAGCTGCTCTCCAGTAATGCCCTTAACCCTGTCATCTCAACAATAGGGGCCTTGGTCACGAGAACCACTAGGAAGATAGGGAATAATCCAGGCATGTGCTTTACAGAATGAACAATGGGCTATTTAGATAACAGGTTTCTGAGGACTCTTAAACAGACCTATACTGTCCAATTTGGTAACCACTAACCACATGTGGCTATTGAGCAATGGAAATGTGGTGAGTCCAACTTGAAATGTGTTGGAAAAGTATAAAATCACACCAATTACAAAGACTTTATATGAAAAAAAGAATGTAAAATACCTCATATTTTTGAATTGATTACATGTTAGAATAACAATATTTTTGATATAGATTTCTATGAAATATAAGTTAATTCATGTCTCTTTTGCTTTTTTTATTAATATTTTCTTCTTCTTATTTTTTGATTTGGGGTCTTGCTCTGTCACCCAGGAGGGAGTGCAGTGGCACAATCATGGCTCACTGTATGTGACCTTGAACTCCTGGGCCCAAGCAATCCTCCCACCTCAGTCTACCAAGTAGCTGGGACTACAGGCATGCACCACTATGCCTGGCTAATGTTTTTACAATTTTTTGTGGAGACAGGGATCTTGCTATGTGGGTCAAGCTGTTCTTGAACTCCTGGCCTGTAGCGATCCTCCAGTCCTGGCCTCCCAAAGTGGTAGGATTATAGGCATGAGCCACTGTGCCTGGCCCTTTTTGCTGTTTTAAATATAGAAATATAGCTCCAAGAAAATTTAAAATGGCATATGTAGTCTAAACTATATTTCTATTGACAACACAAATACAGACTAGGATCACAGACTCCATCTGTAACATAAAAGAGCATAGAAAATGCAAACTCATGAAAAGCAACCCTAAAAATGATCTGCTATGAAGGCAAACGAATCCTCTGGCAACAAAAGCAGAAGAGTAGCTGGAAATGGAGAAGGCCTCAAAAATATCTCTGCTATTGAGAATGGCATAAAGGCGTAGCCAGCAGCTGAATCTATGTAATCTAGCAGTATGAAAAAGAAATCAAACACAGATTTCAAAATCCCTGCCTTGTCTTTTGAACTGGCTGTGGGAAAGTAGCTCTCACAGTCTGCTAGAGGTTAGGGCTGTGACTCCCGCAGTACTCAAGTCCTTACTTTGATTTTCTCTTGATCAAAGATGGAACCTAATTACTGAAAAAGCACCAAAGGGTCCTCGAAGGAATTCCCTCAACGGAATACACAGTGACCTAGGGAGATAATAAGATCATTTAATATTTGTATCAAGAGTTTTCTGACTAATATTTAAATCCCCAGATATTGAGAAATAGGGAAAAACAGGGATCAATGCATTGTGTGAGATATGGGAGAAGCAATGTCTTTGTCAAGTGGCCATTCAAGTCATTCACAGAGCTAGACAATGAAAGCATTGGCCTGTTTATAAAAGGGAACATCCAAGCAGCTCTCCATTTCCTCCTTATTTCCTTGCTCTCTATAAGCTCTTGTGTTCTATAAATAGCAAGAAGGAAAGTTAATTAGTGTCAGCTTTCTCATCCAAGAAGAATTTTTTCCTTGCCTCCTTTCCAATCTTTCCAGGCTCTGAGATGGCCATTACTCTTCTGTTACAGTCTGTAATCTACTTTAAATGACTCCAGTATAATCAGTGTGATATTGTGCATATACCAGTTGGTTTACACTTTCATGGTCAGGAGTCATCAAGGCAACGTGCTATAAAGGAGGCAAGACTAGGGTGGCCAGGTAACATTCAATCAGAAAGAGCCACACTCCAAAGGCCGCGACTACGAGCCCTTTTATTATCTCTATATCCATCAGGACCAGAAACTTTGCCAATAACCAATAAATAGCAACATTAGATTTTTATTGGTGAAAGTAGTGTTTTGTTAATTAGCATGATAGATGTAATAATGAAATTTCATTAGGTGATGTTTAAGATATTCAAAGTATGTGCATGTGTAGAAATACATTAGACATACCCCCACCATTGTATAAACATGTAAGAATCCAGCCAGGCCTGTTATCATGTATCCCTTAGGTTTGAATCCTGTACCTCTTAGAAAAATGGTGCCTGTGGCTTGATACCTAGTTGGATATGTGCCCAGCATTGGTTTAGGAGAATTTCTGATTTATGATGCCAAGTAGAAGGCCTGGAATCATGCCTGATAAATGCTGTTGTTTTTGCCTCAAGTAAACCTTTTGTACAAGGCAAGGTCAGCTTACCTGGACGGATAGAGAGCTGAGACTTTGTGGAGCTTAAGGAACACAGTGTGTGAACTGCTTTGTGCGTGCTTTGCTAATGGCTGCTTATTAAATAAGCATGTGATGGAATTCTGTTTTAAATTTACTTTTTTTTTTTTTGAGACAGAGTCTCGCTCTGTCGCCCAGGCTGGAGTGCAGTGGCGCGATCTCGGCTCACTGCAAGCTCTGCCTCCCGGGTTCACGCCATTCTCCTGCCTCAGCCTCCCGAGTAGCTGGAACAAAGGCGGCCGCCACCATGCCTGGCTAACTTTTTGTATTTTTAGTAGAGACGGGGTTTCACCGTGTTAGCCAGGATGGTCTCGATCTCCTGACCTCGTGATCCACCCACCTCAGCCTCCCAAAGTGCTGGGATTACAGGCTTGAGTCACCGCGCCTGGCCGAAATTTACGTTTTTCATAACCTAGTAGCCAGGTGATAAGGGAGTGGCTTTCTCTCACCTATAATACTTTAACTTCTTAGTTGCTAACTAATAAAATCAATCCAAGTGTTGTTCATGACCAAACTGGTTTGGGTCAGTAGTCAGCAACCTCGTTTTTCACCCTGATCCAACAAGCAAGCCTTCTTTCAGTCTCCTGGGTGTACAGTCCTTCCAAACTCAAGAAGACGATATTCCCTCGACATTCTTCACCTGGTCAATTCTGATTCACTCTTCAGGTCTCGGCCTAAAACACTGGCTCTCAAACTCTGCTACCTGTTAGAATCACCCAGCCAGCTTTCAAAAATCTCAATGCCCAGGCCACAGCCTATACAAATTAAATAATAACAACTGGAGGTGGGAGCTTCAGTTTTAAAAAGCAGCGTTTATTTAAAGATTCCCTAGATGATTCCACTGTGCACCGAAGTTTGGGAACCACCGGTTTCAATGTTACTTTTCCAGCAAAGAATTCAACAATCACTCCAGCTAATTTAGGTTCCTCTGCCATTGATGAGCACCACCTCATAGCTTTCTGTACCTTTTCTTATTTTATCCTTAGCTGTGCCATCTTTGTTCTGATCCTCCCTATGCCTCCTAGATGGTGTACCCTATGAGAGCCAAGACCTTGACTGTTTCATCATCACAGCATCCAAGCATCTGGTGCAGTACCTGGGACAGGACAATATGTATTTGTGCAAAATGAATGGTCAATAAATTCAACATTTACCTTTTCATGGATACTTAATCCCCCAAATTAAAACTAGCCAACTAACCAAATATTTGAGTACTGTGTGATCAGTTTTCAAACAGGTACTGTGGAGTGACAGAAAAAAACTTGTAACCTCTTTACAAGCACAATTAATGCATATGAAACATAAGAGAGCTGGATAATACAGCATATATAAAAATAAAGACCAATAAAATTGAGTGCAAGGTGATAAAGAGTAATACACATATGTGGACATCTGTCCTCCTTGACTTAAATAAGTGAACCTGAGCATGGACAGTCTAATGTATAAATCATGTAGTATAGGCTATCTATCCATCCCAACTTTGCCTTCTGTCTCAGCCTTGAATTTCACTACCCAGCAAGTCTTCCTGAGCTACATGAAACAATTGCATAAGTCAGCAGCCTTTTGTTTATCTGAGTCAGAAAACCAGATTCACTCATAAAATGTGAAAGAAAGAGCTCCATTTTGAAAACTACCCTCTTTACTTAATTTTGATCAAGCATTTGGGATAATATTTAAATGACTAGCCTGATGAATCAAAGAGCTGTGCTAGAAGAAACAGATTGGTTTATGTGCTCTAAAATATTTACTCTCTTCACATTTTTATCTTCCACCCAAATCCTTGATGATACAAACATTTTCTAGGCTGTCTCCACAAACTACCATTCCTACATCCAGCACGAACAGATAACTTCTGAGCAGAAACCCAGACTGGGGGCAGGGAACAAGAAACGTTCTTGCCAATTTCAAAAAGCTATCATACAAACAAACAGACCAAAAGAAGCTCTCAGGCACTTTAACCTTATAACAAAAGCAGGTGCTGCAAATTAAGGTAGTGTTCACAGGCCACATCAGAGACAGAGTACGCATAAATTCTAGGCAGCTCCAGGGTGAAAGCAGGCATGTGGTAAAAGTACTAATGAAGGACACACAAGATTAGTCTGAGTTGCTTGAGGGCAGAGAAAGCTCTTTTTCCAAATGAAATCTGAGTTAACCACAGGACTCATCCTATTAAAGCAAAGGATGGAATTTGGCCAAGGTATTTTTGCGATGGGTAACATTAAAAGAGTCCTCATGGGTGTGACTGACATTAATTTATTATTCTGTATTGTAGCTGAGCTCACCAGAGTTCGGGATGAATGAGAAAATGAATAAGGATTCACAGTACAGTTTCATTCCCTGGTCCACCTCAGTCCTGTGCCACAGAAAGTGGCTGATAACTCTTTCCCAATCAGGGCTTGATGTAATAACGTGTTAGATGTGTTTTCCATAACAATGTAAAACATTGTTTTTTGTAAACATTGTAAAAACTGTCTGGTTGGGAGCCTTTTTTTTTCCACCCCAATAAACAATATGCCATTTGAGGAAGAATTTTGTCAGGATAGTATCAATGTATGGCTTTTTGTGCACAGTTAAGATTACCTAAAATTTATTTTTTTCAAAATAAATATTCTCAAAGTTTCTAAATCCAACTTAAAATATTTTAAAATTCTCTCTTGAAATTTAGGAAATATTAAATTGCTTTCAGGGAATCTTTGATCAATGCCTGGTCTCATGTATTTAATCAAATTCCTTAAAGATTTTAAACTTACATTTATAAATTTGCTTTTTAATTTCCTTACTTGCTTCAATCGTTTAAGTACAAACAAATACTACCACATACATAAGTAGTTCTTGTAAACATAACAAATTAAACACAGTGGATCCTAAGTTATCTCAAGTTGTTCAATATTTTTGATAAACTTATTAATATTTCAACTTAAAAACCCAAGTCTAAATAGTCAATTATCCATTTTAATGTAATCACAGTGTTCAATGAAGATACTCATACACTTAAAATGCCATATACATCCAGATGTATTCATACAAAAGCATTTAATATTATGGGATGATTTTATTAAACACTGTACATTTAAGTCTTATGGAAACAACTGAATCACCTCAAACAATTTCATGGTCATGCTGACAAGCAAATGTTCAACCACTGGGAGTGGTTGAGTATCAACTGCAGGTTTTAGCCTAGAGGTAAGTTCTGAGACTGCAAGAGATCCAAGGTAATTTTTCTCACCACTATCATCAACACACCAAGGAAACCCTGTTTGACAGTCATTAGTCCAACATGGGTCTCCAGACCATGCCTGGTCTTGCAGCACAAATGGCTAGATTAAAGTCATATCTTTCTTTAATTTTCTTCTATTGGCAGAATTTTGCAACCCATATGAAGCTTTGATCTAATATCCTTCACTGCTTCAATTGTATTAACTTGTATTTATTTGAGTTTCATAATTAATTTCTCCATTGGATTTCAAAGGTTTCTCTCCCCACTTAAAAAAATTCTGTACTGACCAAGTAATTAATGATTTTCCCAATCTCTCCAGTCCTTTTATAGATGCTCTGCCTGAGAAAGAACACTCAGAGTCTGATTCTTCCAGACCAAGCCCCTCTGAGTATCCCCCCACCTTCTGGCCATACTGCAGTCTGAAGTTCACCTTGGTGCAGGCTAAGGCATTTGTCTACTGCAAGTAAGTTTTCCATTTTTCAGACTTTTAGCCACAACCATCTTCACTAACTGTTCTTGATCCTCCCCAGGTAAGTGCCAAATGGGACATGGACCAAACATCTTAGAAATTGAAAACTGGAAGAATTAGGTCATGTCATCAAAACTTGCTATTTGCTAAGGAAAATGTCTTGGAAATGCTTTAGAAGATATCCACTTGTAATGGAAAAAATATCTGAGCCATAAATAGGAGTTAAATGTAATGAACTATGAAAGTGATGCTCTACTACCTAATAAATATTTTTTAAAAGGGTGTTCCACTTTAATATTCACTGAGCCATTCATATGCATGTACACAGAACATATACCTTTGCACATAATTATTAAGAATGAATTTATGACTTACCAAATTTTTTCTTCAAGAACCACATTATAAAAGTGGACTCATTTAATTAGCCATCAATAAATATATAAAAAAACAATTTTCAAGTCAGATAAACAGTAGTGGATTCTCTTGGCAAGAAACAGGGGAGTTTTCCTTCTGGGAATGAATGGAAGGTGGCAGACGCTGTCTGGGACACAGTGTTCAACGCTTCCCTTTCCTTCTGCATAACAGGGAAACCAACACGGATGCCAGAGACTACTTACGCATCTTTGTACCTGACATGGTCTAAAGCAGGATGTTTATACTCAGCTATCTCAAATCTCTTTTGAAATACAATGGAAATAAAATAAGTAAATGCAACATATATGCATTTCCCAAAGTGTCAAAAACTATTGAATAAGTTACTCAGTTTTGCTAAGAAATAGCCAAGTCTAATGTAAATTTATTAAGAAGTCAGACATCATAAATTGAAATTGCTATTTGATTTATGGAAATATCTTGGTTGTCTAACTTGCAGACTACACCTAACTGCCCTGTTGCAGGCAGAAGTCTTCCCCCAGACTATCAGACCAGAAAGCCAGGGAATTATTCCACAGTAATGAAGATATCTTTTCACCCTCAAATTGAAAACAATGTTAGAAAGTTCCTGGTATAATCACTTTCATTAAGTGCAATTCATTTGATCCTTACACAGATCTTCCGGGATTACTGCTTACATATAGACAATTATAAATATCCAGAGACTTCCCAGTTCTTATTACAGGAAACTAAAATGACTTAATAAATAATGCATTCTCCCATAATTTGGGCCCATTCTATTTTCATTATAGTGCTCTCCTATATTTTGCACCAAACAAACAACAGACACTTATTCCTTATCTTTGAACTGCTATGGCTTGAGCCATTGAAAATAAAAGTCAAGTTCAAATATAAGAGGACCATGAAAAATAGCCAATGCCCTGTCACAATCACACCCTGCCTGTCAGCATCCAAAACAGAAAGCAGATCCAGTTTGGAGCTTCCAGCAGCATGACCGGAAATGTAATTTAGAAATTTTTTTTTAATAGTAATAGAAGGAATGAGAGGTTTGTGTTGTTATTATTATTCTTTAATTGACTAAATTGGACATCTAAGAAAGTAAAAACTCCTTATTTGGCTTTTTCCAACCCAAAGCCACCTGAGTGTTTTGTAAAGAGCCATTACAATAATCAAAGTAGTGGTCCGTTTGTGTACCATAGTGGGAAAGTAGCTTAGTGCACTATAAGATATGAGGAATTTGTGGTGTTAAGCAGGTAACGTTGACATCACCTAAATCTACAGGCCAAATGCTTTTTGTTTCATATTTCTAAATGAATTTTTCCTTCAAGACATTCCCTGGGTCATCAGACCTGATATCTATAGGCTTCATAGCTCAAATTGAAATGTACTGCCAGATGCAGTGGTTCATGTCTGTAATCCCAGCACTTTGGGAGGCTGAGGTGGGCAGATCACTTGAGGTCAGGAGTTCCAGACTACCCTGGCCAACACGGTGAAACCCCATCTGTACTAAAAATACAAAGATTAGCCCAGTGTGGTGATGCATGCCTGTAATCCCAGCTACTCAGGAGGCTAAGGCAGGAGAATCACTTGAACCTGGAAGGTAGAGGTTGCAATGAGCTGGGATTGCGCGACTGCACTCCGGCCTGGGCAACAGAGCAAGACTCCATCTCAAAATAAACAAACAATAAAACATTTGAAATGTACTGAGATACTACGCATGACCACCATTGATAGGCATTCTTTGTTGTCACACTGTTCTCATCCCTGCAGTGTTTCAGGGACTTACATGTCTCTGGGCCAAGCTGTACTTATTGATTCAAATACCTGCCTTCCACAATATACAAATTTGACAGGACAGTTCAATATATGCACTTACTTTTTATGTTTCCTAAAGTAACCATTGAATTATTTGGGTAAAACTTAACAGAATGTCTTCAGGTAACAGTAATTACAAATGTCATTTGGTTAGGGAGGATATAATGTCAGATAGGAAAGGAAAGGAAGAAAGAAAAGGAAAAGAAACAATTCCAAACTAAATTTTTCTGTAACAATAGCTTCCTTTTAGCTCAGTCATCTAGAAAAAGAATAATTCAATACCATTCAATGCTATTCAATAATATGGCAAGATCTCTAAGCCAGGTTCTATAGAGTTTATCATTTTTGTTACAGAAGCAGTCATCTTTTGTTGGATCATGCCCAGCACAAAATCCCAGACAAATGTTTAAAAGGGGAGTTTTCACTTAATATAAAAATTCTTAAAAGACTAACCTAGACTCTGAAACTCATTTGTAAATCATGTGTTAAAATTGTCTACCTATCTTCATTATACATCAGATTTTGGATAACAAAGATATCAACTGAAGAAAAAATTTGCTAGTGGTGATTTGAAAGAAAAAAAGAAAACCACGACACAAAAACTCTTTCACAACAGTTCAAAAATCTTGAGGCCAAATTTATGCATTCATTTGGCTTTCAGCAGGCAACTGCTTTGTCCTCAGCAGTATTATGCAAGCTTACTTAAGAATGCAGAAGAGCTCAGAGCTGAAAATTCTATTCCCATTGCCATGGTGAAAACCACAATGAATGAAGATAGCAGCCCCCAAGCACAAGTAGGGTGGTCTCCAGTATCCCCATGGACCACCACTAAACTTAAAAACAATGTTATTACACAACTTAGACATGAACTCTCCATCTAGGATCTAAGCACATACTTCAAATATCATTTCAGAGAACCAGATCCTCTTTCTCCCCATCCCACCAACAATGACAAAACCGACAAAAGACAGTCACGAAAAACAAGAATTTTTGAGTATCCAAAAAAAAAAAAAATGTATGAATAACATTCACAACAGATATTTCTCATGTTCTGGAGAAATGCAGCTCCTTGTTGCACAATCTAGGAGTATTTTATACAAAACCTACCAGAGGACACCCCCACTGAGATGATCAATCAGCCCACAGTGGCTTCAGGATGCTTTTCAAAAGTCAAGTCTTTGAAGAATGTTAACATTTCATTACTTCCTTTTCCGGAGGTTAGCGAATCAAGAAATCATTGCCCCCTATCAATCTTTGCAGGGAAAAAGAGAAATCTACAACAACTTCCTGATCACACAGCACAGCTGCTTCCCTTACGGACAACATTCCATGTTTCAAGCAATTATTACATGTTAAACCATTGTATTATAAATAAGTGGTTTATTATAGGGGAGCCTTCCTTGGGGATGATCTCTGTCAGAGGGATATTTAAATAAAAGGCTATTTTACCTTTTACAATATTTTGCTGCCTATAATAAATACCTGTCTGCATGGGTAGTATGATATGTATGCGTGAGTAACCTGCTTATACCCGAGGGACGGTGAGTTGCTGTACGTACGAAAATGCACGCCAACTGTAGTTGCTAATATTTCATCAAAAGGCCACACTCCAAGGGTGGCTGCTACAGATGTGCTTTCCTTATTTTTATGTCCACACTAACCTGAGAAGGTCTTTTTTTTTTTTTTTTTTTTGAGACAGAGTCTTGCTCAGTCGCCCAGGCTGGAGTGCAGTGGCCGGATCTCGGCTCACTGCAAGCTCCGCCTCCCGGGTTTACGCCATTCTCCTGCCTCAGCCTCCGGAGTAGCTGGGACTACAGGCACCCGCCACATTGCCCGGCTAGTTTTTTGTATTTTTTAGTAGAGAGAGAAGTTCTTCTCATTGGCAAAACGGATATAAGAAGTGGGAGTTTTTGTTAGTAAAAGTATTAGTGCTCAAAATATGTGAATTGCATAGAATCTAAAGACATTCTTCCCTCTTATGTGTAACACTAGAATAATCCAGGGAGCTAAGGAGGAGAACCACTTTTTGGAAGGAAGGTGCTTTTTGAAATGGTTGCTGAACTTGATTCCAAAATAGTGGTATATCCAAGCATGAGTCACAGGACTTTGGTTGCCTTATTCCTTCTCTAAGCTTAACCAAGTCCTGCCCTTATAATAGTGTTGTATCTCAAGAGGACCCTTTCGTGTCAGCTGCGATTGAAGCACCTACAGGGACAGAGACCTGGAACTTCATGAGCTTCAGAAAAAGCGCTATGATTATTGGGGCCTGGTTGCTATGACATATCTGTGTGGGAATATTACGAGTATGCTTCTGTATTTGCAATGGAATTGTCGGGAAGCAGAACTATAGCCCTTGCCTACCTCTAAATAATGACAAGCACTGCCAGCTATTTACAAAATTCAATTTCTCCTTCTGAGACACATACTTAAACTATATTTCCCAGTGTCCCTTCAGTGGGATGTGGCCATTAAGTGAAATCTAGCCAAGGAATATGGGAGTAAGTGATGTGTGCTGTTTCTCATCAGGGCTTTTAAGAAGTAGACAGATGCAGCTTCCCACACTCTCTTTCACTTCTGACAGTGGGACATCAGTATTAGAAGAGACTTAGGGGATGGTATCCCTATCGATAGAACCTGAGTTCTTGAATCATCAATGGAAGCTGACTGGTAATAGCTACTTGGGCTGTAATGTGAGCTAGAAATAAACTTTTACTATGTTTCAGCCGTTATACATTTTTGGGTCTATTTGTTACCATGGTCCCACTTACCTAACTGAATCAGGAGACTATCGATATTTACAAGAAATAATCTAGTTGTTTATGACCAGACTGATTTAGAACACTTTGAAACTATTCAACTATAAATGATTAGGACATTTTATTTGAAGAACATTTGAGAAAAAAATTGTATTGGGGAATTAGCAGACAGAAACTTTACCAAGCAAATTTTAGATTTTTACATATGACTTTTGACTGGCCACTACTTCTAAGTCTTTCTGATTTTTTTCTTTCCTTTTTCTCATTCAGGAATCACAATAAGAATCTTAATTATACTACCATGCCTAAAAATAGCAGCTAGCAATTCTTGAGCACAAACAATGTTTCAGGAACTGTGCTCAGAGCTTTATAGTCATTGAATCATTTCGCAACACTAAGAGGCAGATGCCACAATTGTTCCCATTTTATAAAGAAGAAACTGAAGTACAGAGAGGCTGCTTCCCCAAATTTATACAAATTGTAGGTCAGGTGCAGTGGCTCACACCTGTAATCCCAGCACTTTGGGAGGCCAAGGTGGATGGATCACGAGATTAGGAATTCAAGACCAGCCTGGCCAAGATGCTGAAACCCTGTCTCCACTAAAAATAAAAAAATTAGCCAGGCGTGGTGGTGGGTGCCTGTAATCCCAGCTACTAGGGAGGCTGAGGCAGAGACTGGCTCGAACCTAGGAGGTAGAGGTTGCAGTGAGCTGAGATCACGCCACTGCACTCCAGCCTGGGTGACAGAACAAGACTCTGTCTCGAAAAAAAAGAAAAAAATTGTAAATGGCAGCAAGGGAACCTGAACTCATGTCTAGCACCAGTAGGCACTCTCTTAACATCTTCCCTATATTATGCCTGCCTTCTGCAGATATCACAGTAGATTCAAAGATGAATGAGCCCTAACTCTACCCCAAGGAGTTTAAAAAATTAGATATAATACAAAGTAGTACAATATATGCATCGCTAAGTGAAATACAACATATTGTGGACTTTCAAAAAAGGGAGAGATGATATCTAATCAAAGAAATCTGGAATATTTAACGAAGGAAAAATAGCATTTGTTATTCATTTTAATCCAATTTAACATGCTTGTATTTTACAATATTTTATGCCAGTTCTTCAGAGTCTGTGGTCAAATAATAACTACAAAATGTATCCACATTGATATGCACTCAGGAAAATATCCTACTCTTTAAAGTAGGAAAATAAGATTAAAATATTCATAAATTATGTTCTTATTTAAACGTCAAACCCAAAACTACTCAGGACTTTTTTTTTTTTTTTTTAGGAATTGGGGGGGGGGGGGGGTTCTCACTATGTTGCCCAGGCTGGCCTCAACTTCTCCACTCAAGAGATCCTCCTGCCTCAACCTCCTGTGTAGCTGGGACTACAGGCATGTGTCATCACAACTGACTTAGTTTTTTTTTTCTTTAAGTATGTTTTAAATGAATTTTTCTGTTGCGTTGCTGTCTTTAATAAGTGAACATATGTTTACATTTGCACAAGTGTATTAAACTCTAACATGCATATTGACAAGTGTACATATAAGGGCAGAGCTCAAAGAATTTTCATAAGCTGAATACATCGTGTAACCTTTACTCAAATTAAAAAGAAAGAATCGACCAGCACCCCAGTAGTCTTCCTTCTGTTCCTTTTTAATTGCCACCCCCTCCCGAGGGTTATCCTACCTCCTGACAAAATAGATTGGTTTTGCCTCTCTTTGTACTTAAATAAATGGAATCATAAATTATGGACTCTTTTGCTGTGGCTTCTTTCACTCAAATGCATGTTTACGAGAGTCATCCATAGTGATGAATATAATTAGAATTGGTTTATTTTCATTGCTGCATAGCATTTCATTATGTGAATATACCATAATTTATCCACTCTACTGTTTATAGGCATTTGGACAATTTCCAGTGTTTGATTGCTCCAAAAAATAATTCTGGAAACATTCTCATATGCCGTTTCATTCACATATCTATACATTTTTGTATCGACTATATGGAGGAGTGAAATTGCTGGATCACAGGGTATGAAAGCATTTAAAAAGATATTAAGTATTTGGAAATCAAGCTCAGTAAATAATGTTATATGTTAGTAGCAGCACAAACCAAATGAGAAATGCTTAATAAAATAAGCATTAGCTGTGAGAATATGTGTCAACATTTACACATCTTCCTAATTCCATCTTCCATCTTCCTCTTTCCAGTATCAGATTTTAGCCACAGTTTATTAGAAGCTTATCTTGTCATTTTTCAGGAAATTTCTTTTATAATACCACATTATGCTTCAGGGCATGTGTTTCAGGACAATTGAGGGAGTCTTCATGGTGGATTTGGGCTGGAGTTGAGGTAGAACAAGGGCCCCTGCATTTGGTGTTATCAGTCTTCTGGGACTGTCTTGGGGTACTGTTTTCACTTCTTCTCCTTATTTCCAGCTTAGTAAATTTAACATATAATGCTTCAAGTTTCTGTGGGCTTATTTTTTTGCCATTTGTGTTCAAACATGCTATGAAATTCTTGCTTACAAAACTTGGATAGAAGGCATGATAACACCAATTATTTGTCTTATCTCTGCCCAACCCCCTAAATGATAGAATTACTGGCAACTGAGGTTTTTTCTTACGCCTGTTGGCATTTAGACCCCCCAAGAGTATTATACAGGCTAGGGTAAATTAAACTGAGAGAAAATAGCATGGTAACTTATTTCAAAACATAAATCATTTTTACTAGAACCAGGCCAAATCAATGTCTTTGAGAAGCTACAGGGTCTTGAGTCAAATTACTGGGGGTGGGCATGGTACTTTTCCTTAAATACACTTACAATGAAAAGGATCACTCTGATTATAAAGTCTGAGTTTCCCTTTCTAACCCTTCTGTGGCACATGACCAGTTTATTGGGTGGAAAACACATTCCTCAGACCCCAGGACAGGCCAACTTGTCCTAGTTTAACTTGTGCTGTGCTTTTTTGTAATAGCAACCCAAGACGGAAACATCTGGAAAAATACCATGACTGAGCTAGTGGGATCAAAGAGCAAAGTGAAATGCTCTATTGTTAATTTCCAGGAACTGACACAGAGTGCAGAGTGAAATAACTCAGTTGGGCATGAATCCCTTTGGATTTCTGAAAAGCTTGCATATTATGATATTGCCTCAGCAGATAACTGAAGGAAAAGTAATTCAGCAAAGTTGAGGAAAAATAAATTTTTGTGTATGTGTATGCATATGCATGTGTGTGCACACGCACATGCGGAAGAACTCAGGTCTGTGTTCAACATGTTAATAGTGTATTCCTCTGCTGGCGAAGACAGCTTGCCATAAAAATGCTGGAAAAAAAAAAAAGCAAGCTGAAGAAACACTTAAGTCCTTCATGACTTGAAATTAAGAACTGTGCTTACAAAGAAGCATCCTGGTGCCCCACCAGACTGAATTCCAGGGGGCAGTGGCTTTCTGGCATATCTTTGCTCCCCTCAGCAGCTGAGGCAGTGTCTGGCTCATAGTTCAGCAGTAACCGAAGGTGTATTGGATGAAGGATTAATGAATGCATAAATGAATGGGAGGATAAATACAATAAGCAGCAGAGCTTCATAGTCTCTGTGCTGAATTCAAAGTGAGAAGTCTAAACCTTGACTCTTTTCAAGCCTTGACTCTTTCGCAGCCAGTTTGCCTCCTTGAACTTTGTTCAATACATTATGAAGAAAGAAAGAAAACAATACTTACGTACCTTGGGTAGACATTTGATGCTTAGATAGTTGTAGAATTAGGACTACGAAGGCCCTTCGGATATCACCTCTGTCTATTTCTCTGTCCATAGCAAGTGTATAATGACAGAATGGATGTGAATTGAAGAAATGTCCAAGAAATGAGATTATGCAGTCTCCTTGGGTAACAACTGAAGTTAGAGTACTGAGCAAATGTAAATTGCAACAGAAATGGTAAAGAAAATTAATATGAACTGAAGTCTTTGATGACAGTAAGAGTAGTAAGACTATTTGGGGAAAAATAATCTGAACAATTTGAATCAGGTTCTAGGACTCAATGATCAAGCCCTAGAATATAAACCCAAGGAGGGCTGATATCTTTACCTATCTTGTTCATTAATGTATACCAAGGGTTGAGAACAATGCCAGACATATTACAGATGCTTAGCACATGTTTGTTGAATGAATGAACCTTAATATGTTAAAAAAAAAAAAAGGAGGCATGAAACTCCATTATATTAGGCCAATTCATTCTCCAGTTCATTTATTGTATATTTTCCCCAACTGTAGTGCCACACAATGATACTTTTGATCATACAGATTAAAGGACAAAAAGGTAGAGAATAAAATGTCTTTTCCCTTCCCCTACCTTGAGCTCCTTTTCCATACAACCCCTGAATATTTGGGCAATAAAGTCAAAAGTCTGCAGCTGGAGAACAGTAGGGTCACTTTCATGTACTTAATGTGTGAATGCATTATGCAATTGCAAGAGAAAAGAGAAAGTGCTAGCTTTCTCTCTTTTACAGTTTGTGTGAACATAAATACAGGAAAGTTATAAAGTCATTGTGCAGTTTTTTAAAAACATTTATAACTTTGATGTCAGAGGTGGTAGAAATAATTTGTAAATGGCATGCAAATCAAATTTTCCTCCTAAAGCTGTTAAAACCTGAGTTCTGCTAGTCCCAGCACCTATTTTTATCTTCTTATCTATAATAGGCATATGAGCATTTGTCACAGGTACTTTAATAATGAATACGCCTTGTACAATCACATAAGGGTTTTTTCTGAAATGTGAACATGTTTTTGTTTTAAAATGTCATCTGCAGATTTCTTCTAGCCTGCACTTACATTTAGGTTATTACAAGTTTAGAAGAGCCCAAAGGTGTAGGGAGACTCCTCTTAACTCCAGGAAGAAACAAAGGTGGGATAGGCCAAGATGCTTTTGTTGCGCTTCTTACCAGTGTCCAGTGTCTTTTCTCTTCTTTGGAATCATCCTGCCTTATTCATATCCCTCTTGAAACAGGACAGCACTGGACTTCACCGAAAAGACTAACTACCCAGGCATTTTCCCAAAGGCACTATTGGTTAACAGACACGTTGCAGAAGAATCTGTGTGAAGCCCTCAAATGCTCTGACTTGGGTGCCCCAGAGGCTAAATTAGGTCACAGCAGCTGCATAATATTAAATGAGGCAGGGGCGGCCAGAGCAACTCTATGAGAAACTGACATTCCTCAAAGCATAAATTGGAAGCCAAAGTGGGAGTTTTTGTTTTGCCTTTTGAAAATACATCTTTCTATTTTCCTGTGTCATTTAACGAACAGTTCCTCTAACTTTCCACCTGCTCAAAAGGGAAAAGAGAAGGAGGGAAGGAGTCACATCAAGGACCACATCAAGGACCAATTTTCCTTAAGCAAAATTCTTCCTTGTTAGCCATTCTGCAAAAATTCATTAGCTGAATAAACCATTCTCCACAGACCTCATCTTTATTCCTCTCTTCTTTCTCCTCCCCGCTTCTTTTTAACCTTTCAGCACAGAATTAAGTCTTTGTGATATTCAGCACATCAATGAACTCACCCAGCCAGGCGGAGCTCCTGGGCCGGGGCAGGGCGACTTTGTGGGCTGCATTCCAATTTACTGGGGTGGTGACAAGGAGACCCAGCCCAGCCATCAAATGGGCCCTGTGTCTGAGTATGATTCATAACACAAACATGTTTAGAAAGCGAAAGAAAGGAAGAAAGGAGCATGGAATTTGAAGTCATTGAGTCAGTATTGTTGCAAGATTTAGGGCATTACGTGGGGAGAGAAAGAGGGTTAGTCTTGTGTCCTAGCACCCAATCCACAGACAGATCTGCATCAAAAGAAGGCATTTCACATCTTCTAAGATAAGCTCAAATTAAAACAAAACCAAACAAACCCCACAGCTACTCTTCCCAGTCCACCATCCCACTTCCACCCTGTCCCAGCAAAATAAATGAATGCATGAAATAAACAAGTCCTTTTTGACCATGGTCAATCTTACTTATATAGTTTATCTTATGAATACTGTAGTATGCCAAATTAGCTGCTAATTCTTTACATGAGATTTGAAAAAATGCTGCAGGGATTTTTAAATATTCAATGAACTTAAAGAACAAATGGAATACAATAGATTCAAAATGAAATCATTGCCTAGAAGTATGCCCTGATTCCCAAAATGAGGTGTTTTTTTTTTAAAGGCAAAAGTTATTTTGTTTTTTGTTTTTTTTTCTTTTTTTAGATGCCATGCAACTAATATCTGAGTAAAAGGAATTGGCCATGTCTAACTTTTCTCTTACTCCCTTATTTTTAACAGACTTGTGTACATTTTATCCAGAAATCTAACAATGCAAGTAGCGGCTGGGGGAAGTAAAAGCTGCATATTAAAAGTAGGGTGGAAGAGAATACCAGCTCGAATGTGTGCAGCCCCTCATGATTCTCATCCACTTTAAATGATAAATATTAGCAAGGCCCCTCATTAAAGCAGAATTCCTTAAAGCTCCCAACAGTGGTTGTGCATTTTCTTATTTATAAAATACGACATCTGATTCAGTCACAGAAACCTCACAATATTGTCTCATCTTTGACAAAATTAAACAGCTTTGCCTCTCCTGTCTTCTACTCTAGCAATCTCTGGCATTAACATAAAATTTCTGCTGTGACCAAACAGCCCCTGCCGACTTTACAGCATGTAAAGAATCCCATTCACCCTGAGCTGCCCGGGAGAGTCAAGGTGGAAAACGGGTGCAATGTTTAGTGATATATAAATATTGCTGCCCAATGATCAGAATACGGATTCCACAGATTCGCCTTCCTTAAATGTTTCACTTATTTTATAATATTTGTTTTTTAAGAAATGGTAAGGGCATGGATTTAGCTTCCCAATTAGCAATCAGGTGAATCAGGCTACATTTCAAATGTGGGCTGTACCATTCCATCTACCCAGCTTTTGGAGACAGCTTCAACAAAACCCAGCACAGACTGCACTCCCCTCTGTCCTAACCCCAATCTTGCTTATGAAAGAGAACACTTTTAGATGTGAAAGAAAAGGGTAAATAAAAATGACTTGTTTCTCTACTCTGGACTTCTTGTGAAATACAACTACAATTCCTTCATCTCTCCCTAGTCCCTAAGTTTAAGCTGATGTCGCTAGTGTGATCACAGCAGTCTGAAGTCACAGTGTTTTACCCATCATTGAACAAAGAAAAAGAGAAACACTTCTAGCCAGCTTTGGATGAAATGGTTTCAAAACATATTTGGTATTCCCATCCTCTTCTCTGGATAAGTAAGGAAACAAAAAGCAAAAAGCTTTATAACCAATAAATGTCTCATTCATTATATGTGAAAGAAGAGTTGAATTAGTCTTCTGAAATGAATTAAAATGTTTTAGCTTCTACTAAAGCTGTAATATTCCTAATTGAGCAAAGTAGTTTAAGTTCATGATTCTTTCTAACTCTTGTTTTTTAAAAGGTTTTAATCATTTCAGAAATGAAGGACAGATGAAGAAATTTGTTAAAACATTTAATCATTATGAGTTGTACACATATGAGTCCCATACAGATTTTTACAAATTGTATTCACCTGCTTGCAAAGAGTTCACAAGTTACTTTTCTATTTTTTCCTGACAGTCTTTTCCTACGGTAAAGCTCACCAATGTAGGTTACGATTAATTAAATTTTTTTCTAGAAATATTTTTAAAAATCCAAGTACTTTTTATAACTATTGATAAGATATATATTTCTTTTACAGAAGTAAAAATGTCGAGAATAATGATTTTCAATAAAGTGACCAAAGCACAAAGCGCTTTTATAGAAAATGCACAGCCTAACAGCCTGTGTGTTCCTAGAAGGTCTGGATCACCAACTGTGTTTGCACCTGCTTAGCTGCCTCTGGCCTTTACACTGACAGGCAAGCCTCCTTCAAATTAGGCTATCTGGAGTCTGTATCCACTCTTCTCCCACAGCTCCCTTCCTAATTGAGGCACATCACACATTCAGAAATAAGGCTTATTTTCCAAAGACTTTGGAGTGTCTGAAGATTAAGATCTGGGTTACTATACAATCCTCAACTTACAGAGTACGCCTTTGCCCATCAAAATGTAATCCATACCTCAATTTGAAGCTCTTTAGGTAGGTTTGGTTAATGGATCCTTCATCCTTTGTGTCTTCTTTCTATAAGTAGCAATGAGTGTTGCCAGCAGCATGGGGGAGAAATAGTAAGACAGGTATTTAAAATAACTGTTCTAAAAGAAGCAAAGAGGAGAGTGCTTATCAGCCAGAAATTGGGAACAACGACACCGGTTTCCTTAACGTATCAAAAATGACAAGATTTTAAAAAGACATGAGTATAACCTAAGACTCCCTTCCCGAGCGGACTTGTAGATACTAAAGGAGGTGGGGTTTGTGACATTTGAGTAGGGAAATTAATACCTCAAGACTTTCAGTGGGGAAAAAGAAGGTGGACTTTGTCAAAAGTTAGAAAACTTTCAAGAGGCTATTTGAAAAGTGTAAATAATTGTATTTTCACTTTCCTTCCTTCTAAGAGATACTTGAAGCATATGAATTTGGTGAGAGACAGGAAAAGAAGACCCTCATGGTATGCTGTCGCAAACAACAACAGTAGCAAGATAAAAACTGTTATAAGTTCCATAGATTGTATTTGCCCAGAAGCTTCTCAATTTGTACCAGTAGTCCTGAAGTTACGTGTCCTGGTAATAACTTCCTTCCTGTAGTTCCATTCTTATAGACAGCAATATCATATCTTTAGGTTCTGAATCTGGGGTTTTTTTTTCCCCTCAAAACTAGGAAATAGTTTGGTAACAGAATTGAAAAGGGGTTGGGCTTTATCATTTCTGTTTTGCCAGGAGAGCATTCTTATTCCTAGTGGTAGCAATATCTAATATCTGTCTATCAGATCACAAAAAAAAAAAAACTAAATCAGAACTGTGAATGCCCATTGACTCTCCTGTTATATCCACTAAAAGAAAGCCTGTCAATCATGGAGAAAAGGCAAAAGATTGAAAGTAAAACTCCTGCACCAAAGTGATGTTCAGGTATCATATTTGCTTATTAGTTTAAAATTCTTCAATGATAAAGATGTTTGCTTTACAGTTTTTCATAAAATATAACTAATAATTTAAAAATCACTCAGAGATATTACTAAATGTTGAATTCTACAACTTTAAGTCTTAGGCTCATAACACACCACACACACACATACTGTGATGAAACAGATTCTAGCATTATGACTGATCCTGCGTATTGAAATAATAAAATAAATGTATTATTATATAAAAAAAATTCTCATTGTCATTTAGGAGATTTTACTGGGTGGATGACAGCCTACTGTTCCACTTTTTGGTTTACAAGGTATGAAATCCGATGTTTCATGATGAAAATCACATCATTTTCAATTGAACATTCAAATGGCAAAATCCTCCATTAACGGGCAGGGTTCAAGGTTCCAAGTTCATTCCCACTGGTACACAGTGGAGAAATTAATGGGGACTATTTTGGAAATTCACAGCTGTCATCTGTTTCTACTTCCCCAAAGCAGTCCAATAAAAGCATATTGGGGAGAGGATGGAAAAAGTTTGAAAAATGGTTTCAGACTGTCACATTAATAATTTGAAGGTTGGCTATATGAAAAAATCTTTTTATATGACATATTTGAATTCTGTTCCTTTACCTGGAGAAATGCACACCTACAAAACCAATGTGAGGAATCTGTACACTCATAGAGGACGGTCAGGTAGACCTAGTTGTCTTAATGCTTGGCTAGCCCAGCAATACAAAGAATGAGGCAATCATAAACAATTGGTTTGGGTTTTTTATTGTTGCTACCATTATTATTATTACTAATTATTAAGTCTTCAGGAGATGCTCATATCTCATGCCCTTTTTAGCAGATTTTGTTATTTCATTTTATTGCATGTAAACATCCAATTGTTC
This sequence comes from Theropithecus gelada, assembly GCF_003255815.1. NCBI lineage: Eukaryota > Metazoa > Chordata > Mammalia > Primates > Cercopithecidae > Theropithecus > Theropithecus gelada. The sequence continues at coordinate 70,663,081 of NC_037685.1, forward strand.
TAGCCTTATTTGTTAATCACAGGTCAATAACCTGGGTGCAAGTACCAGAAAATGCCAAGTTATGAGAGAAGTTGTGCTGCTATCATAATCTTCTATGTAAGTGGCAGCAGACTATATGATATGTTCTAATGTTAGGTATAATTAATTCTAAAATAATTATGCTGGTACAGTTAATGTCAAGAAGAAAACACAGGCCAGGCATGGTTGCTCACGCCTGTAATCCCAGCACTTTGGGAGACTGAGGTGGGCGGATCATCTGAGATCAGGAGTTCAAGACTAGCTTGACCAACAAGGTAAAACCCCGTCTCTACTAAAAAACACAAAAAATTAGCTGGACATGGTGGCGTACGCCTGTAATCCCAGTTACTTGGGAGGCTAAGAGAGGAGAATCGCTTGAACCTGGGAGGCGGAGGTTGTAGTGAGCTGATATGGCACCATTGCACTCCAGCCTGGGCAACAAGAGCGAAACTCCATCTCAAAAAAAAAAAAAAAAAGAAGAAAGAAGGAAGAAGAAGAAGGAAGAAAATACAATGGGCAACAGCTACAAATTCCTTATAAAAATACACTCTTTTATCTGGAAAGTTCTCATGACAACGCCTTTCCCTCAGCAGTTTATTTTGGGTTAGGAGCCTCATTTGTGTGGCTTGTAAGGAAGGCAAGTGTATTAGTCCATTCTCATGCTGCTAATAAAGACATACTTCAGACTGGATAATTTATAAAGGTAAGTGGTTTAATTAAGTCACAGTTCCACAAGACTGGGGAGGCCTCAGGAAACTTACAATCATGGCAGAAGGGGAAGCAAACACATCCTTCTTCACATGGCAGCAGCAAGGAGAAGTACAGAGCAAAAGGGGGGAAAGCCCCTTAAAAAACCATCAGATCTCATGAGAACTCACTTGCTATCACGAGAACAGCATGAGGGTAACAGCCCCATGATTCAATTACAATAGCTCCAACCAGGTCCCTCCCATGACACGTGGGAATTACAGGAAACTACAATTCAAGATGAGATCTGGGTGGGGACACAGCCAAACCACATCACCAAGAATCAAAGAAAGGATGCCACATGTGTATAATTCTCAACAGATCTCTTGTAGTACTCAGATTATCTAAGACATTACACAAAGATTTATTTGGTTAGAATATCAACAACACTTCCATGTGCCAAATGGCTTTGGTTAAATCTTGCTTCAGGAGTATTTGAAGCTATATTTTTCAACTACATAATGCAATAAATCTAAAGGATCTGACAGGAGGAATACAGGATGCTTTGCAATGCACAAAGGCAAAGCATCACGCTCAGCTTGGGGAAAGAAAGGGTTTTTTTTTGAGACAGAGTGTCGCTCTTGTTGCCCAGGCTGGAGCGCAGTGGTACAATCTTGGCTCACTGCAACCTCTGCCTCCCGGGTTCAAGCAATTCTCCTTCCTCAGCTTCCTGAGTAGCTGGGATTACAGGCACCTGCCACCATGCCTAGCTAATTTTTCTGAGGGAACATAATGCAAAAGCTGACACACAAAGGACAAGTGAGAATCATGTGAGGTGAGGAAAAGTGACCCCAGGCATAGGAATCAATATCTGTGACAAAGACCTGAAAGAATTTCAATGTAGAAGGAATCAAGCATGAGAAAGGAAACAGAGCAAGTGAGATAAAGTAGTGCCAGGGCACACCGGACCTCACATAAGTGGAGTTGTCTAGATACTTTTGTCAAAGCAACATGGAATTGGGGAAGGATCCTCTGCAGTACTGTGACATGATTGTATTTTAACATGCTCACTCTGGTTAGAATTGGATTAGAGGTAGAAGAAATTGGACACAGGAAAACCAATTGAGAGACTGCAACAGGACAGCAGGTGAGGGATGGGAGTGGCAGGAGCTACAGTAAAGGCAGGAGGAAGGAAGAAGGTAAAATCTCCTTTGTATTGAACTCCTATGAGCCAGCATAGATATTATTTATCTTGTATATGGTACATGACACATATTATATATTTTTAAAGAGCACATACAAAATAGTTCTAGAAAATTATTGTTTTTCCTAAAGTAGCTCATGCATTAAAATGAAAGTGTAACCCAAATACTGTGAAAGTGAATAATAATAGAGCTTTTAAAATAGCTTCACCTTAGATCTGGAAAGTCAGTGAAAATTAGAAGAACTAGATTTCCATCTTAGGGTCTGAATCACACAATAAAGGAATAAAGGAATCACACAATAAAGAAATAAAGTTTTAAGAAAGCTTAAATAAATGAAAACTGTGAAAATGAGAAAAACCAGATAGGTAAGAATAGGCTGCTGAATAAAGCTGTCAGCAACTGCACCAGGAGCTCAGCCTCGTATGGATGATAATGTGGGCTGTGAAGGAAACATTCCTATTGTGTGAATGTGAAGTAGAAGGGCACCCGAGTAAAGGAAATTGCAAAGTGGAGCTACAGAAAAATTTATCACCTGTTTATGTGCCAGTCCACAGTCACATAAATAGGTAGTAAGATAACATCCAATTTAATATTATGGGGATTGTTACAACGTGAAAAAAATGGTACTGCAATTTTTCAAAATGATGAAAATGTCCTCGTATAATTTCAGAGATCTGGAATCTCTGTGGCTATCATATCTCATTTCTGTAATATATTAATATGAAACTTACAGGGCACTGCACATTTCTAGACTATTCCCCAGAAGCCTTAAAAGTAATAGGGCAAAGAATCGTAGCATTATTTGAGTACTAAAGCTACAGTTTTATTTTGTACTCTTAAATTGTTTTAGACATTTTCATTAGGTACAAGCAACATATAATAAATGCCACATATTTGAAAGGTACAATCTGATAAGCTTGGGCATGTGTATACCCAGGAAACCACGGCCACAATAAAGATAATGAACATATCTATCACTCCCCAAAGGTTTCCATTTGTAACCCTCTCTTCCATCCCTGCTAGCACTTCTCCCTCCAATTCACAGGCAACTACAGATTGCTTTCAGTCATAACAGGTTAGTTTGTATTCTCTAGAGTTTAGAGAATATAAATGAAAAAATACATATGTACTCGTCATCTGGCTTCTTTCACTCAGCATAATGATTTTGAGAGTCACCCTGATTGAGTATATATCAATAGTTCATTCATCTTTATTATGAGTAACAGTCCATTGCATGCGTATATCACAATTTGCTTATCCATTCGCCTGTTGATAATGTCTGTGTTCTTTCCAGTGCTTGACTATTGTGAGCAAAGCTGCTATAAACATTTGTATACACGTCTATGTATGTATGGACATATATTTCCTTTTCTTATGGGAAAATACCTAGGAGTGGAATGGTTGAGTCATACGGTAAGTGTTTAACTTTTGAAGTCACTGCCAAACTGCATTTATGAGTTTATGAGACCTCCAGTTCATCCTCGCCCATATTTTGTATGGTTTTCCTTTCTAATTTTAGCAATTCTAATAGGTGTGAAGTGGTAGTGTATTGTGGTTTTTGATTTGCATTTCCCTAATATCTAATAAAGCATCTTATATGCTTATTTGCTGTCCATATTATTGTTTTTGATGAAGTATCCAAATCTTTTTCCCATTTTTGCTAATAGATTATTTTATTATGAAGTTTTGAGAGTTCTTTATATATCTGACACAAGTCCTTTATCAACATACAATATGCTCATATATTTTCTCCTGGTCTGTAAGTTGTCTTTTCATTCACCTTTTTAAAAAAAATATGAGACACGGTTTCACTATGTTGCCCAGGCTGGTCTCAAACTCCTGCCCTCAAGTGATCCTTCAGCCTTAGCGTTCACAGTAGCTGGCATTCTAGGTTCAAACCACCATGGCTCACTGTCTTTTCATTCTGTTAATAGTCTTTTTTAAGATTGTGGTAAAAAAAAATATATATCATAAAATGTGCTATTTTCATGATTTTTATGTGTACAAGTGAATGGCATTAAATAAATCTGCAATATTACGTGACCATTACCACTATTTCCAAAACTTTTTCACCATCTCAAACAGAAATTCTATAACCATCAAGCAATAACTCCCTATCTCCATTCCCTCCAGCTCCTGGTAAGCTCTAATTTACCTTCTTTTCTTTTTTCTTTCTTTCTTTCGTTCTTTTTTTTTTGAGACGTAGTTTCACTCTTGTTGCCCAGGCTGGAGTGCAAAGTCACCATTCTCGGCTCATTACAACCTCCATCTCCCGGGTTCAAGCGATTCTCCTGCCTTAGCCTCCTGAGTAGCTGGGATTACAGACATGTGCCACGACGCCCAGCTAATTTTGTATTTTTAGTAGAGACGGGGTTTCTCCATGTTGGTCATGCTGGTCTCGAACTCTCGACCTCAGGTGATCCACCCACCTCGGCCTTCCAAAGTGCTGGGATTAAAGGCGTGAGCCACTGCACCTGGCCTAATTTACTTTATTTTCTACAAATTTTCCTATTCTAAATATTTCAGGTATGTAGAATTATACAGTATTTGCCATTTTGCTTCTGGCTTATTTCACTTAGAATAATATTTTCAAGGTTTACCTATGTTGCACCACATATTAAAACTTCAATCTTTTTATGGCCAAATAATATTCTATTGTATGTATATAAAAGAGTTGGCTTACCCTTAGAAATATTTTAGTGAAGATAATGTTTTAATTTTATTATGTCCAGTTTATCCATTTATTCTTTTATTGATTGAGCATTTGGTATCATATCTAAGAAATATTTGACTAACTGAAGGTCACAAAGATTTTCTCCTATGTTGGCTTATACATTTTTACCATTTTAGGTTTTATATTTAGGTATTGACCAATTTTGGGCTAATTTTTGTATATGCTGTGAGATATGGATCAAATTTCATTTTGTTAGATTTAAACATCCAATTGTTTTAGCTTTATTTGTCTAAAAAAAGATTCTTTTTCCACTGGATAGGTTTTGCATCTTTGTAAGAAAAAACAGCTTGCCATATATGTGCTTGTTGATAATATATACAAATAGAAATAATTTTTGTGTAAAGTAATTTTGTATCCTGAAGTTTGCTAAATTCATCTATTAGTTCAAAAAGCTTCTTTGGAGGAGTCCCTCTTGTTTTCTATATGGACGAACATGCCATCTGAGATTAAAAATAGTTTTCCTTTCTAATCCGGGTTTGTCTTCTTTCTTTTTCTTGCTTTATTCCAGTGGTTAGAATCTCCAGTTCAATGTTTAATGAAAGATAGAGAGGACATCTGGCCTCATTCCTGATCATTGGAGAAACCATTCAGCCTTTCACCATTAAAAATAATGTTAACTATAGGTTTTCCATAGATGTCCTTTATTGAGCTGGAGAAGTTCCCATCTATTCCTAGTTTGCTAAGAGGTGTCATCAGTTATAGCTGTTGGATTTTGTAAAATATTCTTATTGCATCTATTGAAATGACCAGATGATTTAATTTTTAAACTTCTAAAAATACTGTCATTTAAATTGATTTTTTTCAATGTTAAACGAACTCTGCATTACTGGGATATATTCCACCTCATCATCAATATGTAAAAAAATTTTTTTACACATTATTGGATATAGTTTGCTAAAAAATGTAAAGAAATTTGGCACTGGGGTTCATGAGTGATAGTGATTTGTAGGCTTTGGATATGCTTCAGATCTACATCCCCTCCCAAATCTCATGTTGAATTGTAATCACCAGTGTTGGAGGTAGGGCCCGGTGGAAGATGACTGGATAACAGGGGTGGGTCCTTTATGAATGGTTAGCACCGTCATCTTAGTTAACTTGATAAGAGTTATTAAGAGAACTGGTTGTTTAGAAACGTGTAGCACCTCCCTGCTCTCTCTTCCTCCTGCTCCAGCCATGTGAAGTGCTGGCTCCCCGCTTCACTTTCAGCCATGATTGTAAGTTTCCTGAGGCCTCCCCGGAGGCAAAGCAGATGCTAGCATCATGCTTCCTGTCCAGCCTCTTTGGAACTGTTTACTTGGCTCATTGGAACTATAAGCCAATTAAAGCTCTTTTATTTATAAACTACCCAGTTGAGGCATTTCTTTCTAGCTGTATGAGAATGAACTAATACAGCTTCCTTTCTTGAATGTCTTTTTCTGGCCTTACACATAATGCTGGCTTTATAAAATGAATTGAGAAGTATTTTCTCCTATTCAATTTTCTGCAAGAGGTTTGTAGAATTAATATTACTTTTTCTCAAAAGTTTCATAGAATTCATCAGGAAAGTCAACTGGACATGAAGTTTCTTATAGAGAAGGTATTTCACTACAAATTGATTTTTAAAATAGACATAGAATTACTGATATTTTCTTTTTCCTTTTGTTGTTTGTGTTTTTCAAGGAATTTTCCATTTCATCTAAGTTGTCAAATGTATTGCTATGCAGTGATTCATAATCTTCCCTTATTATCACTGTAATCTATAGCATCTTTAGTGATATCACCTTCCTCATTCCTGATATTTATAATTTGTATCTTTTCTACTCTTCTTTTTCTTTATCAACCTGGATAGAGCTTTATTAGTTTATCAATCTTCTCAACAAACAAGCTTTTGGTTTCATCAATTTTCTCTATTGTTTTTCCTGTTTCTACTTCATTGACTTCTATTGTGACATTTATTTCCTTTACTTTGAATTTCTCTTTCTTGTTTTTAAAGTGCAAGTGGAATCATTGACTTGAGACACTTGTATTCTAATGGAGCAACACTCTTTTAAAATTTCCCTCTAAATATTGCTCTAGCAGCATCTCACAAATTTCGATGTATTTCTCTTTATTTTCATTCCATTCAAAATACTTTCTAATTTCCCTTTTGACTTCTTTGACTTATGGGCTATTTAGAAATGTCTTATTTCACTTCCAAATAATGTACTACTTTTCAGATACCATTATAATACTTACTTCTTTTTTTTTTTTTTTTTTGAGACGGAGTCTCGCTCTGTCGCCCAGGCTGGAGTGCAGTGGCGCGATCTCGGCTCACTGCAAGCTCCGCCTCCCGGGTTCACGCCATTCTCCTGCCTCAGCCTCCTGAGTAGCTGGGACTACAGGCGCCCGCCACTGCGCCTGGCTAATTTTTTGTATTTTTAGTAGAGACGGGGTTTCACCGTGGTCTCGATCTCCTGACCTTGTGATCCGCCCACCTCGGCCTCCCAAAGTGCTGGGATTACAGGCGTGAGCCACCGCGCTCGGCTTATAATACTTACTTCTAAGTTAATTCCATTGTGGTCAAACAACATGTATGACTTGAATCTTTTAAAATTTATTGAGACTTGTTTTATCATATATGTTCTCCTTGCACCTGAAAAAATGTGTGTTCTGCTGTTGTTTGGGAATTATTATGCAAATGTCAATTATATCAAGTTGACAGTGTTGTTCAAGTCATCCATATCCTTACTGTTTTTTTCCTAATTGTTCTATCAATTCTCAAGAGAGAATATCGAAATCTCTGACTATAATTGTTGATTGCTTTATTTTTCTTTGCAGTTGCATTAATTTTTGTCTCATGTATTTTGAAGCTCTATAAATAGGTGCATAAATATTCAGGATCATAAAGTATCCTGATGAATTGATCCATCTCTCTTTACAAAATCTTCCTAATAACGATCTTTGCTCTGAAATCTGTTTTGTCTGCTATTGATAAAGCCATTGCAGCCTTCTCTTGATTAGTGTTAGCCTGGTATATCTTTTTCCATCCTTCTATTTTTACCCTATTTGTGCCTTTAAATTTAAAGTGCATTTCTTATAGGCAACATATAGTTAGGTCTTACATTTTTTTACAATCTGACAATCTTTGCTTGTATTTGTATTTAATGTGACTACTGATATTGGTTTTCCAATATCAATATGTTGACCATTTATATTTAATGTGATTATTGCTACTATTTTTTCTAATCCTTTTTATGAAAAACCTCCTAGAAAGAATTACATACACTCATGGTCTCCGAATCCTCTTCTCCCATTCTACTTTGAACCTGTTTCTGTCTGGTTTTCATTCCTACTATTCTACTGAAACAAGTCTTTGTCAAGACCACTCTGACTTCCTCTGTCTTGCTAAATCCAAATTTAAATTCTCAATTTTCATTAAACTTGACCTCTCTGCAACATGTGACATAGGTTATCACTGTCTCCTTAAAGCATGTTTCTTTCCCTGGCTTGTAGGGCACCATACCCTCCTTGCAATCATTCAGCAACACTGACTACTCCTTCTCTGAGATCTCTGCCTTTTCCAACCTATTACTTCAACTTCTTAACTTCATAATGCCACAGGACTCAGGGCTCAGTCCTTGGACATCTTGTCTAAGCACACTCATTTCTTTAGTGATCTCATCCTTCTCATGGATTTAAATACTACTGCAGTGTATGCTGGGTGTACCACTCAGATGCCTGCCCTTAAGACTGAAGCACTCATTTCCCCCACTGCTGAGAATGTTAATGGTTGATTTCTCAAAATTTATTCCCTGTCTTCACCAAGCAACTGCCCTCAGCTGAAGAAAGTTGCCTCACTCAAGGTCACAAGCGTGGGCATCAAGTAACTGGCTGATGTAGGGGGTATAAACTATGACAGTTCTGCAAGCTTTTTCCAACTCTAGAGCTCTCCATGAGATTGGTGGAAGGATTTATTTCTGATCTTATTGCAGCCCAACTTTTCCCCCTGTCCATTCCTACTTCCTTTACTCCTCACAGTTATTAATCTCAAAAGTCCTTACCAATACATGTCTGACTGCAAATCTTCATCTCAAGTATCTGCTTCCTGGGAAAGCTGATCTAAGACATCATTTACATGTTGACATTGAGAGGTGAACCCAGCTACACTTCCTGGGTTGAGTAGGGACTTGGAGAACTTTTCTGTCTAGCTAAAGGTTTGTAAACCTACCAATCAGCACTCTGTAAAAACGCACCAATCAGTGCCGTGTGTCTAGCTAAAGGTTTGCAAACGCACCAATCAGCACTCTGTAAAAATGCACCAATCAGCACTCTGTGTCTGGCTAAAGGTTTGTAAATGCACCAATCAGCACTGTGTAAAAATGCACCAATCAGGGTTCTGTTTCTAGCTAAAGGTTTGTAAATGCACCAATCAGCACTCTGTAAAAACGGACCAATCAGCACTCCATAAAATGGACCAATCAGCAGGACATGGGCAGGGCCTAATAAGGTAATAAAAGCTGGCCATCCAAGTCAGCAGTGGCAACCCGCTTGGGTCACCTTCCATGCTTTTCAAGCTTTGTTCTTTCATTCTTCACAATAAATCTTGCTGCTGCTCACTCTTTGGGTCCACACTACCTTTATGAGCTGTAACACTCACTGCAAAAGTCTGCTGCTTCACTCCTGAAGTCAGCGAGACCATGAACCACTGGGAGGAACAAACAACTCTGGACTTGCCACCTTTAAGAGCTATAACACTCACTGCGAAGGTCTGCGGCTTCACTCCTGAAGTCAGCGAGACCACGAACCCACTGGAAGGAAGAAACTCTGTACACATCTGAACATCTGAAGGAACAAACTCCGGACACACCATCTTTAAAAGCTGTAACACTCCCTGCGAAGGTCTGTGGCTTCATTCCTGAAGTCGGCAAGACCACAAACCCACCGGAAGGAAGAAACTCCAGAAACATCTGAACATCTGAAGGAACAAACTCCAGACACACCATCTTTAAGAACTGTAACACTCACCGCGAGGGTCCACAGCTTCATTCTTGAAGTCAGCGAGACCAAGAATCCACCAGAAGGAACCAATTCCGGACACAACACCTACAAACTCATACTTCCAGTACATACCTTTTGTCTGAATCCCAAGACTGAAATATCCATTGTCCTTCTAACCTTCCAACTTTTCTTATTCCTTTGATGTCTAATTGAAATCTCAAACTTAACATATCTGAAACTGAATACTTGATGAACACCACTCCCTCACTTAAAAAACCACCCATACACTGTCGTCTCCATCTAAGTTGAGGAAAACTCTAAACTCCTATTGTTTATTACATAAGCCGAAAGCCCTGTAGAATTTTTGGGGTGGCTTCATCTCATATTCCACATCGAATCTGTCAGCAAACCTGTTGGTTCGATTTTTAAAATATTTAACCATTTCTCACCACCCAGCTATCACTCCGCCCCAAGTCACCCCTATTTCTCACCTGGCTTAATCGTAATCCCTCCCATTTTTTTTCCTTGTGTCTGTCCCAACCCCCTGTTATGGTCTGAATGTGTCCCCCAAAATTCAGGTGTTGAAATTGAATCTCCATTGTGGTGTTATTAAGACATGGGGCCTTTTGAGAAATGATTAAGTTAAGGGGGCTCCACCTTCATGAATAGATTAGTGCCTCATAAAAAGGCTGGAAGGAACCCCGCTTGGGTCGCTTTTACCCTTCTGTCCCTTGAACCACATGAGGACATCTAGATGAACGAGCCGTACCAGACACCTAACCTGCCGGCGCCTTGATTTTGGACTTCCCAGCCTCCAACTGTAAGGAAATAAGTGTCTTTTATTTCAAAATTACCAGTCTGTGGTATTTTGTTATAACAGCACAAATAATTTAAGACACACCCAATACAGTCTTTTTAACCCAGTGGCAAGAGTGATTTTATTAAAACATAAGGCAGATCACTTTACACTGTGCTCAGACTTCATTTTACTTTTTATTTCTTTTTTTTTTTTTTTTTTTTGAGACGGAGTCTCGCTCTGTCACCCAGGCTGGAGTGCAGTGGTGTGCTCTTGACTCACTGCAAGCTCCACCTCCTGGGTTCATGCCATTCTCCTGCCCCAGCCTCCCAAGTAACTGGGACTACAGGCACCTGCCACCACGCCTGGCTAATTTTTTGTATTTTTAGTAGAGACGGGGTTTCACCATGTTAGCCAGGATGGTCTCGGTCTCCTGACCTCGTGATTCGCCTGCCTCAGCCTCCTAAAATACTGGGATTACAGGCGTGAGCCACCGCGCCCGGTCATGTGCTCAGACTTTATAATGGCTTTCCCCTCTGTCCATTCCCTCCCTTTTCACTCCTCTCTGACCTCACATTCTACACATGCTACCATCCCTGCTGTCTCCCCTCAATGCCTCTGCACAGGCTCATCCCTTGGCCTGAAACGCTCGTCTCCTCTGCAGGGTTCAACCTCTCTCCCTTCCTCTGCAGGGTTCACCCCCTCTCCTATGTCATCTTTGTTCAAATCTCACTCTCAATTAGGTCTTCCTCAACTGCCTTATTAAAATTGCAACCCACCTCCATCCCGGGTAGTTATTGTTTCCTTTCCTGGTTGCATAAGTTTTTCCTTCCTTTGCACTTGGTATCTTTCAATGTGCTTAATGATTTACTTCAAAAAAAAATTGTTTGTTTCTCCCTCCTCCCACTCCACTCCCAAAATTTAAGCCCCACAAATTCAGATATTTTTATCAGTTTTATTTATTGCTGTTTCTGTAGGACCTAGAACACTGCCTGCCACATAATAAGCAGCCAACACAGGGTCACTGAATCAATTAATTAGTCAGTCAGTCAGTCAGTCAATATATCACTGAACAGATGACTAAACATTTTCGTTTTACCCCAATTTTATGGCTGAAATATAGAATACATATGTTGTTAATATGAAAACAAATACCAAAACAGAAAATAAATTATTTTCAAGTTATCCTCCTATGAGGCTAAGAAATACATACGCAAAAATCCATTCAAGCTATCCAGTCACTAGATCTTGCTTTCTGATGCTAAAGTCAACAGATTGGAGCCTTATGCGAATTTAGAGGTAGGAGAACTAAGCTGGCCAGCTAAGCTCTCCTACCTCTAAATTGTTACAAGGCTCTGATAATTAAGTATCTATCAGTAAGTTGTTAAGAAACAACTAATTTGGTGAGTAATCCTTTTTTTTCCAAATAGCACCTAACTCTCACCATGATGTATATTTAACTCTAGAGAACAAGTCAACCAATCAACTAAAAAATAAAAGAAATTCTAACAAAGCTAAGTACTGGAAATGACTGGCATTTTGGGGGGATCAAGAGCTTTATAACTTACATGATAAATGCACATGTGCAATTCTATCTTTAATACACTTTATATAAAGTAAAGGGCATGTTATACACATAATCCTTTGATGATTCATCATGTTGAGGAGTGCTTAATAAATATCAAAAAATATCAATTAAGCCAGAGGAAACCCCTGACAAGGTTGCAGACAGCTGGACATATACATCTGTTCAAAGTCAGTGATCTGTACAGAAGACCCCAGAGAAAGAATTAGTGTCAATCTGATATTCAATGATAAACAATTATTACCAAGAATCCAATAGGACACTGGAAATAATAACAAAACTGGCAAGTTAAGTATAAATTGAGTGACCTCAGATGTTGTGGAAATTTGAAGCCCTTGATTGCTGCTCAAAGCTGTCATGTTGGCAAGAAAATTCTTATTCAGTCTAAAAGTATAAGAATTCCTATCCATCCCACCCTGGCCCTGTAAACCAGCTCTCTCAGCCAGGAAGTCTGAATAATCCAGCAGTCACCAGGAACCTCCTTTGGGATGAAATCTATTTCTTCTACTCCCTTCAACCCATCGATTTCCTGCTCCTGTTTCCCTGGCTCTCTGGGAGAAGACAGCAAAGAGCCTGCTATCTGTGACCCTTTTTCTGTTTTGATGACTCTTACAGACTCTTGTATCAGGTTTTTGGATTCCTATTTTTCTTCCCACATCTTGCAACCACATCTACCAATGGATTCTTTGATTTGCATGCTCAGAGGCAGCATGGATCTAGATAAGACACCTCTTGGCCCCAGACCTTGATTTGGGGAGATCTTTTCCCATTAATAAAAATATAATGGCTTCTAGTTAGGGAAGACCTACTACATGTTGGGTACTGTATCAGGCACTTTCCACACAGCCTTGTTTTGCCTTCACAACATCTTTGTAAGAAAATGTATTATTGACCTTTTACAGATGAAGAATGGGAAATTAAATGACTCGTCCAAAGTCAGACAGCTAATAAGCATGCAAAGAAGGCAGCAGAATTCTAACTCCAGAATCCATGTTTTCTGCTCCAATGCTGTTTCTCTATCAAGCATTTGTAACATGAGTGATTCCAATTTCGATTTTTCCTTTGCATATTATATAGTAGTCAAATTGTTATAAACATGTCAATCATTTTGGTGCCAGGTTAAATTGTTTTTAAACTTGCTTTCATAGTAACATTGCAATGTTACTACCCATTTTCACCAAGCTGACATCCTCACTGATGGCCCAAATGAAATGGTAGGTTAAATTGCATGGCCCTTAGCATGAGTCAAGGTTGCAGCACCAAACTGTACTACTCCCAGTCATGTAGACTTCACCTCCACGCTTGCAATCAAAAAATGCCAATGTTATTTAAGAATATCCTTGATAAAGAAGTAAATCAACCTCTGAGTACATATCTTTTTAATATTCTGTGACAAAATGAGAAATACTCACATAGAAAGATGATGGCTATCTTGAGATAAAGCACTTGTGTAATGAGTTTTTGGGTTTTTAGCCAAATTAACCTTTTTTTAATGAAAATATTTCACTTGAAACAACAAAGGACAAAGTATTGTTGTCCAGACTTGAGCCATGGGCAAATGTTTTATCCAAGAGGAAAGTGAATCCACATTGACAGTTGTTTGTTGCCAATGGTAAAATTTCAGCTTTCAAGCAAATATAAGAATTTTGGAAGATTTGTTTCTGTCACAGTATGCTTGGAAGCTCCTCAATACTTAAAGACCTTTAGATGAGGTCATTATATGATATTTTATATATTATGAAGTAAAATGTATCAACATGTAGAAGTTGAATGTAATTCAGAATGTTATTTTCCAAATGACTAATGTACAATGTCACAGAATTATGCATGGGTAAAGTCTCCATTCAAAATGCAAGACAGGATGGTGGATTTTATATATATATATATAAAATATAATATATATATTATACATAGACAGCGAAATACGAAGAACTCATGGATTCCACATTTCAACCAACCTTTAGAAACAACTACCCATCAAGTTTTGGTGTGGCATCAAAGAATATTCAACGTTATCTCAAAATGCTATTAAAATGCCACTTTAATAACTACATATTTGTATGAACCTGTATTTTCTTATTTTCAATCAAAACAACATATTGAAACAGGTCGTATGTACACATATGAGAACTTAGCTATTTTCTATTAAACCAGTCACTAAAGAAGTGATGCTCACAAAAAATTGGAAAACAATGTCACTCTTAACTATTCTTTTGTTCTGGAAAATATATTTATTTATATTAACATGTATTTGGTTTTAATATTATTTTTAAATTAATAACTATATAAATATGTTAAGCTTTTCTCAGTTTTAATTTTTACTTTAAGTATCAATCGTATAAACCAGAATCCTTTGGAGTCCTCAACAATTGTTAAGCATGTAAAGGGGTCCTGAGGCCAAATAATTTGAAAACCAGTAATATAAGAAAATTATGTGCAGCCAGTGAACATTCTAGAGGAGTACATGCAAAAAGATCCCAAAATAAAATACAACATGCAGAGAAAAATAGCTGAAGAAAGATGTACTTCAATGTTAACTATATCAGTAAAGTTGTGAAATTATGAGTAATATAATTTTTATTTTTGATGTCCTGTTAAAATTTTTAAAATGAGCATGGCTTGCTTACATAAAGTAACCAATTAACAAACAAATGAATAACTGAATTACATCATACATGACAATAGCTTTAGTCTAGAGAAACATCTCTTTCCTTTTCATTGCCCTGTTCATTTTTATTCAATCCCTTCCTTTCTTCCCGCTCTGATGGCAATTCTTGATATACATATTTCTTCTCCATAGCCCCTGCCCACCTAGTCAAAAGTTTTTAACCTTCTAGTTCCTACCAATACTTATAAACTATACTAACTTATAAAACAACTTTTCCCCTCATCTGCAGGTTATCAACAAATATTAAATCATTGTTCTCTAAAATTATGTATTATAAAGCACAGCAATGTTATGGTTTGTGTGGTCATACCTGTTGCAGGTTACACATCAATATCATGTTGATCACTGTAATTTCCTGAGTTAGTGTGACTTTTCAACATCCCAGTGTGTGCCTAATAATAGCTGTTAAATACAGCTATGGCCCCAACAATGGGAGGTGTATGTGGATCCTAAGAGTGACCTACATGTTGGGTCCACTTAACCACTTGATTGCACAGTAGTTAAGCCACTGGAACTCAACAGACCTGTGATGAAATCCACAGCTCTAAATCCTCAGATATATTTTATAACCTGCCTAGACCTCTCCTCATTCAAAAGGTGAGAAATTTTACAGACTTATTATATTATAAAAAGGCTTACATATTCTGGTAGATGGTAAGTGCTCAAAACATGTAAGCTGCTGTGCTTTTATAATCATATTATTAGTATTGTTGTTATTACTGTAATTCTAGATTCTAACTCTCCATTTAATCCTGCTTTTCTTAGACATCATTATAATGGGTAACGAATATGGTTTGGATCTGTCTCCCTGCCCAAATATCATGTCAAATTGTAATTTCCAATGTTGGTGTTGGGGCCTGGTGGAAGGTGATTGGATCATGTGGGCAGTTTCTCATAAATTGTTTAACACCATCGCCCTTGGTGCTGTACTCGTCATAGTGAGTGAGTTCTCATGAGATCTGGTTGTTTAAAAGTATGCAGCACCTCCCCACTCCCTCTTTTCTTCTTGCTCTGGCTATGGGAAGTGCCTTTCTCCCCATTTGCCTTCACCAGTATTCAAAGCTCCCTGAGGACTTCCTAGAAGCAGAAATTTCTATGCTTTCTGAACAACCTGAAGAACCATGAACCAATTAAATATTTTTCCTTAATAAATTATCAAGTCTCATGTATTTCTTTACAGCAGTGCAAGAATTAACTAATATAAAAATTTGTACCCAGAGGAGGGACACTGCTATAAAGATACCTAAAAGTGTGGAACTAGGTAACAGGCAGAGGTTAGAACCATCTGGGATACCCAAAAGGAGACAGAAAAATGAAAAAAGGTTTGGAATTTCCTAGAGACTTGTTAAATTGTTGTGGAGTAAAGGTCACTTTTGCTATGCTTTAGCAAACAGCCTGGCTGCATTGTGCCCCGGCTCTAAGGATCTGTGGAATTTTGAACTTGAGATTGATGATTTAGGGTATCCAGTGGAAGAAATTTCTAAGCAGCAAAGCATTCAAGATGTGACCTTGTTGCTTCTAACCACCTATGGTCATATACATAAGCAAATAAATGAACTGAAATTGGAACTTACATTTAAAAGGGAAACAGAGCATAAAAGTTTGGAAAATTTGCATCCTGGCCATATGGTAGAAAAGGAAAGCCCATTTTCAGGGGAGGAATTTAACCAGGCTGCAGAAATTTGCGTATGTAAAGAGAAGCCAAGTGCTAATATCCAAGACAATGAGATAAAGGCCTTGAAGGCATTTCAGAGACCTTCAGGAAAGCCCCTCCCATCACAGGCCCAGAGGCCAAGGAGGGAATAATGGTTTATTGGGCCAGGCCCAGGGCCCCATTGCGCTCTGCAGACTCAGAACCCAGCTTACTGCATCCCAGACATTTCAGCTCCAGCTGTGGTTCAAAGGGTCCCAGGTAAAGCTCAGGCCACAGTTTCTGAGGGTGAAAGCCTTAATCCTTGGCAACTTCCATGTGGTATTAAACCTGAAGGTATGCAGAGTACAAGAGTTGAGGTTTAGGGGCCTCTACCTAGATTTCAGAGGATGTACAGAAAAGCCTGAATGTCCAGGTAGAAGCCTGCTGCAGGGATGGAGCCCCCATGCAGAACCTCTACTAGGGCAGTGCAGAGGCAAAATGTGGGGTTGGAGTCCCACAAAAAGTCCCCACTGGGGCACTGCCTAGCAGAGCTGTGAAAAGAGGGCCACCATCCTCCAGACCCCAGAATGTTAGATCTATCAACAGCTTGCACCATGTGCCTGGAAAAGCTGCAAGCACTCAATGGCAGTCCTTGAGAGCAGCCAAGGGGGCTGAACCCTGCAAACCCTCAGGGATGGAATGGCCCAGGGCTTTGGTAGCCTACTCCTTGCACCAGTGTGCCCTGGATGTGAGGCATGCAGTCAAAGGAGATTATTTTGGAACTTCAAGATGTAATGATTGCCCTGCTGGGTCCTGGACTTGCCTGTAGCCCCCTTCTTTTGACCAATTTCTCCTTTTTAGAATATACCCAATGCCTATATCCACATTGTATCTTCGGAGTAACTAACTTGTTTTGACTTTACAGGCTAATAGTTGTAAGGGACTAGCCTTGTCTCAGATGAGACTTTAGACTTTGGATTTTTGAGTTAATGCTGGAATGAGTTAAGGCTTTGGGGGACTGTTGGGAAGGCATGATTGTATTTTGCAATATGAGGTGGGACATAAGATTTGGAGGGGTCTAGGGTATAATAATATGGTTTGGATCTTTGTCCCTGCCCAAATATTATGTCAAATTATAAATCCCAATGTTGGAGATGGGGCCTGGTGGGAGGTGATTGGATCATGGGGGCTGTTTCTCATGAATGGTTTAACACCATCCCCGTTGGTGCTGTTCTCATGAGAGCTGGTTGTTTAAAAGCCTGTAGCACCTCCCTGCTCTCTCTCTCTCTCTCCTCCTCTGGCATGTGAAGTGCCTCCCTCACTCCCCCTTTGCCTTCTACCATGATTAAAAGCTCCCTGAGGACTCTGCAGAAGTAAAAGCTGCTATGCTTCCTGTACAATCTGTAGAACTGTGAGTCAATTAAACCTCTTTTCTTTATAAATTACCCAGTCTTAGGTATTTCTTTACAGCAGTGTGAAAATGAACTAATGCAGTAACAGTGGCTACAGTCGTCTCTAGTCCAACCTCATTAAGTAACTGTTTTTAAGTTTAATCAGTTAATACACAGAGCCTGAACAGTAAAGTATGTATTAGAGGAAGAAGTCTCATCATGGCTTAAAACGGCATTGAGAGAGAGATCATATAACCAGATGAGCAGAAGATATCTTAGATAGTTATCTGGAGAGACTGCAATGATACATCACATTTCCTAAGGAAGAGGTAAGTATAATGACTGGGTGAAGGTGGTGGGTATAAATTTAAAGACAAATTTAGTCAACTCCATAGTGTTACTCTGGGTTGGCTCAGAGCCCAGAGCTTTGGTGTGGTCTATACCCTGTTTAAAAAACAGTGAGCCCGTCAGGTGTGGTGGCTTATGCCTGTAATTTAAGCCCTCTGGGAGGCCAAGGTGGAAGGATTGCTTGAGGCAGAGAGTTCAAGACCCACCTGGGCAACAAAGTGAGACATGAGTCTTTATATACAAATTTATATACAAATGCACATAAACAAACAGAAAACAGAGAGCAAATACATAGGCCCTTTCTTTGACTTTATTTATAATCTCCAGTTACACAGATAGACCCCTTCTTGGGGCTTGATACCTGCCTTGTTTTTGTTGTTATTGCTGTCATTTTTGAGACAGGGTCTTGCTCTGTCACTCAGACTGAAGTGCAGAGGGGCGCTCATGGCTCACTATAGCCTTGACCTCCTGGGCTCAAGCAATCCTCCTGCTTCAGCCTTGATATGGTTTGGCTGTGTCCCCACCCAAATCTCATGTTGAATTGTAACTCCCACAATTCCCACGTGTTGTGGGAGGAACCTGGTGGGAGACGATTGAATTACAGGGGTGGGTCTTTCCTGTGCTGTTCTCGTGATAGTGGATGAGTCTCACGTGGTCTGATGGTTTTTAAAAATGGGAGTTTCTTTGCACAAGCTCTCTTCTCTTGTCTACTGCCATGTGAGATGTGCCTTTTACCTTCTACCATGATTGTGAGGCCTCCCCAGCCTCCCCAGCCACTTAGAGTGAAACTCTAAGTCCAATAACCTCTTTCTTTTGTAAAATACCCAGACTCACGTATGTCTTCATCAGCAGCATGAAAATGGACTAATACAAGCCTCCCGAGTAGCTGGGACCACAGGCAGGTGCCACCATGCCAACTAATTTAATTCTTTTTGTTTTTGTTTTTGTTTTTCATTTTGTTTTTTTTTTTTTGGAGAAAGGATCTCTCTGTTGCTCAGGTTGGCCTTAAACTCCTGGGTCAAATGATCCTTCTGCCTCTCCCTCCCAAAGTGTTGGTATTACAGGTGTGAGCCACTGCACCAGGTCCCTGCTTTGTTAAATGCATTGTTTATTAGGCTATTAGTTGATGAGGAAGTTAAAAATACTCAACAAAACACCTAAACTAACCTGGCCATAGGAATTTAAAATATGGCTGGGGCAGCAATTTATAGGACCACCATGGAGGAAAATGGAGGAAAAGTCTACTGCCTTCCTGATATATTGCTTCAATTTCTCATCAATCAAATTCAGAATTCCTGAAAAAAAAACCCAAAATACTTTATTATTATTATTATTTTGAGACAGGGTCTCACTCTGTCACCCAGGCTGGGGTGCACAGGCATGATTATGGCCCCCTGCAGCCTTGACCTCCTGGGCTCAAGTGATCCTCCCACCTCAGCCTCCCAAGTAGCTAGGACTACAGGCACATGCCACCATGCCCAGCTAATTACTGTATTTTTTGTAGAGACAGGATTTCAGCACGTGTCTCAGTCTGGTTTTGAACTCCTGGGCTCGAGCAATCTGCCTGACTCAGCTTCCCAAAGAGCTGAGATTAAAGTTGTAAGCCAGCCACTGCACTGCACCTGGACTAAACTTTTTTTTTTTTTTTTTTTTTTGAGACAGAATTTCACTCTTGTTGCCCAGGCTGGAGTGCAATGGTGAGGCCTTGGCTCACTGCAACCTCCACCTCCCGGGTTTAAGCAATTCTCCTGCCTCAGCCTCCCAAGTAGCTGGGATTACAGGCATGTGACACCGTGCCCGGCTAATTTTGTATTTTTAGTAGAGACCAGGTTTCACCATGTTGGCCAGGCTGTTCTTGAACTCCTGACCTCAGGTGATCCGCCTGCCTCAGCCTCCCATAGTGTTGGGATTACAGGCATGAGCCACCACTCCTGGCTGGCTAAAACTTCTTTAGCTGCCTCTACATATCAAATAGTCTTGTATGATCATGTGAAAGAACTGAGCCTTTTTTAAAAAAAATCAGAAAATTGAAAAATCTGAATATGTCCAAAAGTATTCTGTTAAATTGTTATAAATGTCATATCACAAATTCCCTTTATTTATTATCAGGGTACATATTTTTAGCTATTAAGAGATGATGTATAAGTTTTTCAGTATAAGAAGCTCTTGAGCAAACCTTAAGAAGAATATGTTTAACACTTGTATTGCTCCAAATAAGTTTCCACGTGTAGAGAAACTTTCTGGTGAGACTGATGTTCACATTTAAAATATCACTATAATCAGAACTTTGGAAAGTGCTAAAGGGTCTGTATGGGCACTAACTAGCTACAAGGGGAAGAGAAGGCATGAAATGAGAGGGAGGGCATAGGCTGGGAATCAGGAGACAGAACTGATCTGGGAATGACTGCTGATTAGCTATGTAGCTCTGCCTAAGTGTCTCTCTTTCTTGATCTGAGTTTTCTGGTATGTGTATTATATTAATGAAGATCTCAGAGGTTCTTTGGGCTCTGTAATTCTATTCTGTTTTTTTGCACTGTGAATTTTTGACTTGTCTTTGTTCTCCCTCTTTTGGACTTCTCTGCAGCATTTGGCACTATTGAGAACAATCTCCTTCTTAAAATTCCATCCCTGGCTTTTATGGTGAGAACAACTCAGGGATCATTTCAAATACTACTGTCCTCAATCAGAGCCGGCCCTCATGTCTCAGTTACTGAGCTAACTGAAGCTTGTTCTCTTTCTCTCTCTCTCTCTCCTTTTTCAGAGAGTTGAAAATATCTAGTGTCTTCCATTAGTCCCTGCTATGGCTTCAGTGCATCCTCCAAAGTTCGTATGTTGGAAACTGAATCCCCAAGGCAATGGTGTCTAGAAGTGGCACCTTTAAGAGGTGATTAGGTCACAAGAGTTCTGTCCTCATAAATGCATTCATGATATTATTATGGGAGTGAGTTAATTAACATGGGCATTGGTTAGTTATTGCTGGAGTTGGTTCATGAGAAAAGGATGAGTTCTGTCCCCTTTTCTTCCTCTGTCTCTCATGTGCACTCTTTTGCCCTCCTGCTTTCTTGTCATGGGATGACACAGCAAGAGGACCCTCACAAGATGCAGTTCCTCAGTCTTGGAATTCCCAGCCACCAGACCATGAGCAGAATAAATTTCACTTCTTTATAAACTCCCAAATCTCTGGTGTTGTGTTATAGAGCAGCATAAAACAGACTAAGGCAGAAAATTGGTACACGGAACGGGGTTGTTGCTATAACAAATACCTGAAAAGTGGAGGCAGCTTTAGAATTGAATAATGGATATAGGCTGGAAAAATCTGGAGCAGGAGGCTAGTAAAAGCCTGGATTGCTGTAAATGGAGTGGTAAGGGCAATTCTGGTGAGGGCTCAGAAGAAGACAAGAGCTGTACGGAGAACCTAAATCTTCCTAGGGATTACTTAACTCGTCATGGTCAGAATGTTGGTAGAAATACGGAGTGTAAGGGCCATTCTGATATAGTATCAAATAGACATGAGAAACAGATATAGATGGTCCCCAACTTAAACAATTTTTTTACTTTATGATGGTGTGAAAGTAATATGCATTCAATAGAAATGGTTCTTTCAGTACCCATACAACCATTCTCTTTTTCACTTTCAATATAGTATTCAATAAATTACATGAGATATTCCATACTTGATTATATAATAGGCTTTTGTCTATAGGCTAATGTGAGCATTCTGGGCATGTTTATGGTAGGCTATCCTAAGCTATGATGTTCAGTAGGTTTGGTGTGTTAAATGTATTTTCGACTTACTGTATTTTCAACATACAATGGGTTTATCAAGATGTAACCACATCATAAGTCAAGGAGCATTGGAAAGTGGAATAAAGGCCATCCTTTATCCTAGTTATACAGTTGTAAAGAACTTCATGGAATTAAGTCCAGGTCCTAGAACTTTGTGGAAGGCAGGACTTAAGAGTGAGGAACTAGGATATCTGGCAGAAGAAATATCTAAGCAGCAAAGTGTTCAAGCTGCTGCATGGCTTCTTTTAGATACTTACAGTAAAATGAAGGAAGAGAGAAATGATGTAAAAATGGGATTTATAATTAAAAGGAAAGTAGAATGCCAAGATTTGGAAAACTATCAGCCTGACCATATAAAGAATAAAAAAGTTTGTTCAGGAGAGAATACTAAAGGTGTGGCCAAGAGACATTTGCTAAACAGATTCATATGGATAGAAGGAAGCCAGGTTCTACTCATCAAGACTATAGGACAATGACCCTGAAGGCATTTCAGAGATCTTCAAGGCAAGCTAGAACCTCAAGGGCAAGGTTTCCAGAGAGGCGCCCACAAGACTTCAACATTTGCTGCCCTACACTGCCTTGTGACTCCACTCCTGGAATTCTGGTACAGCATCCCTCAGCATGCTCTGGCCATGGTTCAAGTGAGCTGAGGTGTGGCTTCACCTGCCACACCACAAGGTACAAGCTATAAAACTTGGTAACATCCATTTGGTGCTAATTCTGAAGGCACACAGAATGCAAGAGTTGTGGGGCCATGGCAGCCTCCATCTAGGTATCAAAGGATGTTACAGACAGCCTGGGGGCTCAGGCAAAGACTTGTCACAGGGGTGGAACCACTGGAGAGAGTCCCTGCTAGAGCAATGCCTAGTGGAGCCATGGGAGTGGTGTGGCCCCTGAGACCATGAACCACAGAGTCACCAGTGTGCAACTCCAGCCAGAAAAACTGCAGGCACAAGACTTTAACCTGTGAGACCTGCTGAGTGGACTGAGTCCAGCAAAGCCACAGGGGCAGGGATGCCCTTATTAAATGGACTAATGGCACTGCCTCAGGAGTGAGTTTGTCATTATCGTAGGAGTGAATTCAGTCCTCTCTTGCTAATTCTTGTGCATACTGTCACCATGTGATGCTTTCAGTCTTATTATCATGCAGCAAGAAGGTCCTTACCAGACACGTCCCCTTGATCCTGAACTTCCCAACCTCCAGAACTATAGGCTCAGCAAACTTCTATTGTTTATTAATTACCCATTCTGTGGTACTCTATTATAGCAGCATGAAATGGACTCAGTCCCTTTACCTTGATAACTTATAAATCTTATAAACTTATAAAACTTATAAATGCCATATGACATCACATCACACAATGGAAAGAACATGAATTTGGGGCTTTAACAATACTCAGGTTCTTTAACTTGGGACTTTGTGAAGATTTATTGAAAATAACTTTTCCAATTTTACAAATTAAAAAAACACAGGATGAGAGAGGTCAGATGAATTTCTCACCCAGCTCCTAAACTGGACCTGACCCAAATTACCAGGAGAATGCTCAGTCTTAATATAGAACAGATTTCAACAGACGTTTATTAAAGTACGCTTTGGAATCCCTGCCCAGGAAGGGTATTAAAAGAAACAAATTCTGAGCTGAGTAAGTACTCAGGGGTTGGTAGTTATCTAATGTTTGCTTTTCATCATTTATTTAACAATTCTTTCCAAATAATTATTCAGTTGTCCATTTAACTGAATTTGGTACAGCAGAATAAAACAAACAAAAAATAGTGGCACATCAGAATAAACTGGCCTCTTCAAATAGCAACTCAGAGTCTTTCAGGTAGACATCCTGCCTTAGAGGACATCAAAGTTTGTTTGAAATGGAAACAGCCTCTCCAAAATGAGTCTTCAAAGGTTGCGAAGTACTATAGAAGAACTTTAAATTTAGGCTTTTTTTTCTGTGGTACTTTAAGCATAACAGATGGATCTTCATAATTAGCATCACATTTGCATTTTTCTCTCCACAAAAAAGAGCTAATAATCTTAGAAGGAGAATTAAAAAGCATCATTCCGTCATATTTTTATTGATCTTATTTATAATTTGTATGCCAAGTCTTCTTTATGATACCTATTACTTTCTAGCCCTCTCCTGGGAGATGAACAAATTTACAAATAAGGAAATGAGCAGGGTAGTTAGGAGCACAAACTTGAAAATGACTTTAGGATGAGAACTCACTGGAAGGCCCTGATAAAGTGGAAGAAATATGAAGATTCAGATACAGCCTGAAGCCCATCTATGTAATCTCCTCCAACAGAGTAGGCCTACTTATCTTTTGTGTATGTTTCTATGAGACTCCCATCCTATCCTATGCACTGTAACTCCTACCACTCAGAACCATTTAGTTGAAAGGTGCTATGAAATAGGAGAAATCATTGAACAAACTGTCCTCACAGGCAAGCTCTCAAGCTCTCCTGACGTAGAGCTGGAGATAGCTATTGATGAACTATGGTGGGTGCAGAAGTTAAACAGATACCATCTGCAGAGCACAGAGTAAGCAGAGGCCCTAGGACATGCAGCATGGGACAGTATACCCTGAGAGAACTGGGCCAGTATAAACAAAGATCATGTCCCAACTGTGTACCACAACTAACACTGTATCTGAGGACCTCAGTGATCCTCAAGGCTTCCCTATGAGGCTGATGCCATCTTCATTGTGTAGATAGAGAAACTAAGATTTAGGAAAGTAAACCATATTGCCCTCTAGTTAAGTGGCAAAGCCGGTATTTTCATTTAGGTCCCATCCAATAGCAAACTTCACGATACTAAGTGGCATGCCATTTCGACCTGTCAACTATATGCAATAAATTTACTCTGGTAAAGGTTTTGCTTTAATTTGTCCATATCCAATCCGTCATAATCAATAACATAACTTTGGAAGTCACCTGAATAGGGATTAGGAGTGTAATCAATGACCATGAAACGGAAAAGATAAACTGGTCCACAGGGAAACTGAGCCCTTGACCTTAAGCTCCCTAGAGCTGAATTCTAACCAAGTCAATTAATTAGCCACAGACTATTAAATGAACACATTAGAGACCAAATTCTTTCAAACCACAAATCTAAGTTGGCCTTGTATGGGAACACAGAGTTAAGTATGTACTGACTTTTTTTTTTATATCAGATGGGTAATGTGCCAACATCCTGATAAGGCTGAAGGAGGCACATCTCACACATTACTGTGAAACCCAATCATCACACTTATGAACCACAAAAGGATCAATATGCATTGAATTTGAGTGTGCCCATTTAGTACAGTGCAGACTCTCTAGAGTATCCAAAAGCAGATGAAATTATAAGTGAAAATTTTATAATCTTTTTTTAAACTTTCTCTTACTGTTCATAATGCCTATACTTCACTACATTTTTTTAAATTGATACATCTAACTTAGGAATCAAGTCTTTAAGAGGACCCTGATTGAACTGCCAATTTTTATCAGATTCATTAAACTCCACCCCATAGGTAAGATCAGACCTGGAATTCTTGAGTTGGAGAGTACTCCATGAAAGATACTGTGTATACTAAATGAAAAGCAGTAATATCACACATCTAACTGATAAGACCGGCAAGCCCAGAGAGCCTGAAAGAGGAATCCCCTTTCCCTCACCTGTTGCTACTGGACTTTAGGCTTCTTCAACAACACATGGAGTATATTCTGCACCCAGTGCTCAGTCTCAACTATCTACTTCTCAGTGGCACCAAGGTCACTCAAGGGTTGAGTTCTCACAGAGCAAGAGAGGAACAGGGAGGGATGCAAGAAGAGGGAGATCCATCCCCAACCTAGTAGAGTATTTGGGCCATTGCTCTTCTCCATCCTTCATAAATTACTGATAATTTTGAAAAGTCTGGAAAGTGAGAAACAGGAAGGATAAGGAGAAACCATAAGGAAAAAGGAGGGAATTCATCTGGGGATGTTCTTCCATTCCTCTTTCCTCATCCAGACCCTTCACATAGTCCTCCCATCTTCATTCTAATTCCTTGACCCAGAATATTTGTGCTACCCTCTTCCCAAACTCCTAATCTCCTTAATTGTAGCCAGGCACCAGGCCAAATCAATCACATGTTCAGAACTGTGGGAGTCTCCTCCCAGTTCTCAGGAGTGGTGGGAAGGCACAGATCTCAAAGCTACAGAGTTTCAGTGAGAGCAGATTTGTTGCTTGCATTTAAATTTTTGGAAGCCTCACTTTTCATAGAAATAATGTTCTCCAAGATGACTCAGTTTGATAGCACTGTTATTCAGGGTACATTTTGTGTTAAATATGCTCTTGTTTATTGGCCTCAGATCCTACACATCATAATATAATATTCTGAGGTCCAAACAAATACATTATGGAACACGACCTGCTTCTATGCAGGAGCTTTGTCTGTACTGCACATTTATTCATCAGGTAGGAAAGTGGGGAAGTTTGCAAAATAGAGAAGGATTCTTTAAAGAGGCGGGAACAAGGTTATCTAAAGAATCTGGTGCATTGGCTAAATTATGTAATTATGAAAAGAGCAGACATTAGGCACAATAGAAATTTATCATTCTTGTATCTCTACTTTCATTTTCTGTAAACGATGTACAACATAATGTACAAAATTTCTATGGTCAGGTCTGGTGGTAGCTCTAGATTTAAATATGGAAAAGCCTCATTAACAGAAATCACATGGCTATAATTCTTTTTAACAGAACTTTTGGTTAAATTCAGACAGGTGAAATACACTTTTAATTTACTGATGTTAATCTAACAAGATCATTTGGAAATATTTAAAATGCCTGTAACAGGACCCGTTTACTGGAAGACTATAACGAATTACTTAATGTGCTTATTTCAGGACAAAACTAAGAGTAATACTCTACTTTGTAAAGGGGATTAGATTTGCAATGAAAGGAACTTACTGGGGAACCTGGCCAATTGAAAGCTGGCAAAACAATGTAAGCAGATGCATTAGAAGTCATCTGATCTGGGGAGCTAATCCCAGTGCTGTCAGACCTTCTAAAACTGCCTCAACCATGTCAATGCACCAATGGAAACTTATTCCTAGCCTGCAACTTTAATAGGGCAAGGGAGGTGCTACTTGCTTCACAAGCCGGGGAAGCTTTTCCACTGCACCTCCGCGCACGGGCCTCCAGCACTCACAGATACCGACGTCCACGTCAACTGTAAACTGACCCTCTGTTCTGAATGATCAGTGATATTCCTCACTACATTTCACGACCGTTACTTGAAACAGGCACTAAACACATACGTGTAAAATGTACTTAAGACACTAATGTACCGAACACATTAACACCTAATTCTAAATCTGACAAATTAATAAAGTAATTTTTACTTGTATGGTTATAAAGGGTGAGCATTATAATAAAAAATGTGCTAATTTGTCCTGGTCAAGGGTGTGAATGGATATGAAATAAGAAAATATGAAAAAATAGTATTGACAGGAAAAGTATTTTCCAACATTGCAATTGTTGTGAATTTCCCACAATATTATTTAAAGAACTAGATTTACAATTTTGCCATCCGAAAAATATTGTAACTGTGAAATAGTTAACGTTCGGTTTAAAGTTTGGGATTTAAAATGAGCCTAAATTTACACAACAGACTGCCTTACCTTTAATTTATATGATGGAACTTGTTTTCAGAACAGAACATAAGAAAGATATACAGACTGAGCCAAATCATCTAAGCAATTAAGATTTCAATATTGTGGATACCACTGGAGCCCACACTGAAAAGTGAGTGCTATTAACCTAAAGATTTAAAGTCACAATATCTGTGACTCAATTGTGACTCAGTTGCCAAGTCCCTCCAACATCAATGGTTAAGAGTTCAATGATTCTGAAAGTAGCAAAAAAAAAAAAAAAAAGGGGGGGAATTTAAAAAGAAGATTGAATAGTTTGCTAATTTCCACAGCTCTGCATCAGATTTACCTTTCCTGGCTTCTTCTTATAACATCTCCTGTATCCACAGATACTCATCTGACATCTCATATTTGGAACACAACTGAGAATCAATTAGTCAAGTCACAAAAGTCAAGTCATAAAACTCTTTGCTCTGTCTTGGAGGAGAAACTCCTACACCATCAATTTTACAGATTATTTGCTTTTATGCTTTACCTAAAAATAATATTATAAATTTCTAATATTTTCTAATATTTTGGACCTGTTTTCTAAATCCAAAGAATGTTAGAAGCCATAAATAAATGGAGTTAGTACTTGTTATAGGTTCTATGAGAGCAGAGATACAATAGTAGACAAAATAGAAAATCTGTTAAAGCTGACAAAAGCTTAAAAAGCACAATAGTCTGGGGATACTGCAGTGAGAACTAATATAACTCAATAGGTCCCGCTGGCATCATGGTACTGCATTCATAGTAGAAGAGTTGATGTTCATTCTGATGTCTGATTCATTCAGAAAGTTCCTATTTTGTTTGGTTTAGTCAGTTGAATGAGTTATAAAAGTACTAATTTATTTTAGAAAGCTATCCATTTAAAGGACTTAAAACAATACCTATATGTATGTGGGTGTGTGGGTGTGAGGTATCTACCTAGAAATGGCTATATAAAGAGATGTCTGTGTCTGTCTCTATCTATCCATGCTTAGATTCTAAGAACTTCAAGCTGATTTTGCCTGCACTCAGTGGGTGCTGCTAGTGCACCCAGGTATACTATGTGGGTGGCTTCTTGATTGGAATGATTAAATAGTGGGGTTTTGGTAGGTCTGAACTAAGTGAATACCATTTCTGTAGGTCAAGAACAGTCAAATATCAGTCATCTCATATGGCTCCAGCTAATGTTACTATAGGCCATTTTGTGATCTGTAAAATTTTCCCCGTCTATTACTTAGCTCAATTATAAAATTAAATTAGACTATAAACAGACAGTAACTGAGCAGTAGGGACCCTGAGCCGGAAAGAAAAATGTAATTAATGTCACAATAGGAGTCAAAATAATAAAACAAAAGCTGATGTCACATATTAGGACCCTCAATTACCACAAATTTACCATGAAAAGTTTTATTCTAACTCACACTAATATTAGGTAATATTTTATTTCTACTCTCCAGAAGATAGCTGGATTGGAAACACCAGTTGCTGGCTTACGATTGCCCATGAAATGTGCACTGAAGCTAAAATGCAAACTTGTCAGGTTTTTCTCCCAGTCATGAGATCCATTTTGTTTGCTTATTTATTTAGAAAGGGGGAGAGGTGTGATTAAATATAGTTTACAGAGTCAGTGGAAGATATTATTAAGTTTGTTCATATTTCTGATAAAAACAAGAAAACCTGAACTTTTGTTTTATTCTGCAGCAACTAAGATATTGGGTGATTAAAAATGGGTAAAGGAAAAACATCAGTTGGCATGATGATTTTATTATAAGTAAATTTATTTCCAAACTGGGAAAATGCTTTGTGATTGAAGAAGATCAGGGTTTATAATCATTGTTAACCTTTTCTGAGAAACAATTGGCCTGTAGCCAACCTATTACATAACCTAGCCAAAGAAAGCAAACTGTTTCACAAAAAGCCAGTAAATCAAACTTGCACTATTGTAGGCTATTAAATGAGCTTGTTTTGAACTCAAATGTATATTATTCAGAAGATAAAAGTAGTACATTTACAAAGTACATAAAAAGCTGTTTATAACAAAGCATGGTCTTACAATGATAGTTTAATTCCTTACATGTCCTATCAGCATATGTCTCTACTATTAATATTTTCTTTTTAATAAGTCTCATAAAGTAGGTTGGGCCAAATAGATTCTCCTTTCCTGGTCTTTTTTAAAGCGTTATCAAGTTACACCCTTTACTAATATTAATATATTGAATGCAACAACATATAATTAGGACAATATATTATGACCAAGTGGGGTTTATCCCAGTAATGCAAGGCAATTAATGTAATTCACCATACTAACAGATTTTTGACAAAGACGCCAAGGAAATTTAATGAGAGAAGAGATAGACTTTTCCACAAATGGTGCTGGATCAGCTAGATATCTGTATGGAAAAATACAAAACAAAACAAAAGAACCTCAGACTGTATTCAAAAATTAAGTTTAAATGAATTATGAATCTCAACATAAGAGCTAAAATGTTAGAAGAAAACACAGGAAAAAAAATTAGTGATATTGAATTAGACAAAGATTTTTTTTTTTTTTCTTGAGACAGAGTCTTGCTCTGTTGCCCAGGCTGGAGTGCAATGGCACGATCTCAGCTCACTGTAACCTCTGCCTCCTGGGTTCAAGCCATTCTCCTGCCTCAGCCTCCCAGGTAGCTGGGACTACAGGCATGAGCCACCAAGCCCGGCTAATTTTTTTTTGTATTTTTAGTAGAGGTGGGGTTTCACCATGCTGGCCAGGCTGGTCTCAAACTCCTGACCTCAAGTGATCTCCAGTCTGGGCCTCCAAAAGTGCTGGGATTACAGACATGAGCCATAGCGCTCAGTTGAATTAGACAAAGATTTCTTAAGCACAAATTATAAAAGAATGATAAAATGGACTTATCAAAATGAAAAATCTGATATTTGAAAAAACACAGTTAAGTAAACAAAAATACGAGCAACATACTAGGAGAAAATTTTTGCAATACATATGTCTAACAAATAGCTTGTATCTACAATATACAAAGAACCCTTACAATTCAAGAAGACCATCTAAAAATGAGCAAAAGATTTGAACAGAAACTGCACAAAAGAAGGAATATAAATGGGCAATAAGTAAATGAAAAGAAGTTCAACATCACTAGTTATTAGGGAAATGTGAATTGAAATCACAACGAGATATCACTACACACCTACTAGATTAGCTACAGTTAGAAAGGCTCACAATATCAAGTGCTGGAAAGGATGTGGAGCAAGTAGATCTCTCATACATTGCTAGTAAAAATGCAAAATTGTACAGGTACTTGGGAAAGCAGTATGGCAATTTCTTATAATATTAAAGGTATATTTACCATATGCACTCTGCAATCTATTCCTGTTTGCACAAAGACAAAACCACAGTGACAAAAATCAGGTATATGGTAAAGGCAGAAGGTGACTTGGTGACTTTTTAAGGTGAGGAAACTGTTGTATATCTTGATAGTGGTAGTGGCTAAACAACTGAATAGCCAAAATTCCTCAGTCCACACCCTTAAAATAGATGAATTGTATTGTATAAAATAATACCTTAATAATAAATAAAAGTAAAAATTACATAAATGTTTCTATTTGTCCACTGCCTATTTGTATAGAAAAGAACATAGAAAATGGCCACAGAGTAACACAGTGAAATCAAGATTTTGAGAAAAGAATGATCAGAAATCCAGATCCTAAAATGTCAAGTCCAGCCCAAAGAAACTACCTTTCCCTACTATGAATATCATCCAGGAGCTTCTATTATATTTTTGGGAAAATGTTATTACCTGTAAGACAATAATAACAGTAGATTCTGGGTACATTGAATTACATAATGGAGAAATAGCTTCATCCTCTAACAGATTTCCAATGAGAGTTTGCCATTACTAAACCTTGAAGAAGGGGAGAGAAAAGGATGGGAGGGGTAAAGAATGGAAGAAAGAGAGCTAAAGAGGAAAATGAGAGAGGAATGCCAACCAAGAGAAAGAACAGCTGACCAAAAAAAACCAAAACAAAACAAAGCAAAACAGTGGAAAAGTATCGGCTGAGAAAAGAGGTTATGGGAAAAACAGAGGAAGAACGAACAGAGAAATGGATACACACCTAGGAAAACAAGAGATGTGAGAAAGAATATTGAGGTCAATGAAAGCAAGCAAGCTGGGCATGGTGGCTCATGCCTGTAATCCCAGCACTTTGGGAGGCTGAGGTGTGTGGATCACTTGAGGTCAGAAGTTCGAGATCAGCCTGGGCTACATGGCAAAACTCCTTCTCTACAAAAAATACAAAAAAAGTAGCCAGGCATGGTGGCCTGCATGTGTAGTTGCAGCTACTAGGGAGGCTGAGATGGGAGGATCACCTGAGGCCACGAGAGGCTGCAGTGAGCCGTGACTCTGCCACTGCACTCCAGCCTGGGCAACACAGCAATACCCTGTCTCAAAAAAAAAAAAAAAAAGGCAAGCAGAGTTAGATACCAGGTACAATGGGTGGAGAGAGAAAAAGTAACTACAAATGAGGAAAGAAAAAAAAAGGAGGGTTAGGAAGTCTACATTTGGATGGGAACATGAGATATGAGACTGCCAATATATTATTTTGTTGTAAAATTAAAATATTGTAAAGAAATACCAAAGAAATAACTTGAAGAATTACTTTCCAGATGTTTCCAACACACTTTTTTTCCTTCTATGAAATGTATCCTTCCTGGGGCCTTTTAAAATCGTACTTGGCTCTCTTAAATGTAAATAACTCAATTTAGGGCATGGTTTCCCTTCCAAGGACTTTTAATTTATACATTTTAATAATTCTCTTCAAGGCTTTCAAAATGCCCATGAAATGACTTCCCACTATGAAGCACAGGGACAAGAGAGAGATAGATTATAAAGACCTGCTTGTGTTCTGGTTCCAGGTCTGTCAGTAACAGTTGGACAAGTTCCTTAATGTGTGTGTGTGTGTGTGTGTGTGTGTGTGCACGCACTGTGTATGTGTGTTAACAAACCAGTTTTCCAGTTCCATTTATTTCACTCCCTTTTCTTTCTCCCTTACTCTTTCCTGTTCCTTTCCTTAATTCTATTTCATGCTTTTTCCTTTCTCTCTCCTTCCCTTCTTTTTCTCCCTTCCAACAAACCTGCGAACATGCTGAAGGCTGATCCCTGTGCCAGCTGCCAGGGACACAAAGCCACAAGCGGTTCCACCCTGCTCAGGATCTGGGCTGGCTGGAAGGTAGCTGATTCATCAGTAATTTTCAATGCTTTAACATTAAGCAGAAACAACGATTGACTGTTCTGTCCTCCAATATTAGTCCTTGAAAGCAAGACTTTCCTTCCAATGGGAATTTAAACCTTTGGGATACAATATTTTTCTTAGTTATACACTTTTATTTATCTCCCCATTCCCTAATGTCACGTCTTCACAATTGAGTTTGGAATTTTAAAACTCAGCCTGACAAGCCAGCCTGAGGGTTCCACAAAGTTGAAGCTATAAACATGATCATGTGAACTCAGGGATAATCATTTGTGGCAACAACAAAAACTCCAGCAACCTAAAACATAAACACCTTCAGAAAAATGTGCCTCATTTTAGCAGGGATTTTGATGTGTAAGAAATCACTAAAAATAGGTTTGAAAATATCCTAACTGGTGTTGACGTATCAGCATACCTTACCAACTCTTCTAGATTTCCACAATTATTACAAAGAATGTGGAATAAGAGAATCTTTTCTTTAAAAAAAAAAGGTATATATCTTTGTATCTTAATCCCTCCTCTTCTTAACTTACTTCACAAAATTCAATTAATGCCTTGAATATCTACAGAAATTTCTCTACTCATGCTATGACTAACTGATCTCCGCGAATTAGAAGGTGTCTCAACCAAAAGCTCACACCACAGGATGCTTAGTAGTTTACTTGATACAACCCATAAAACATGACAGCCTCAAGAAAGAGTAAAGCTCACATCCACCTTAATACAAGTTCAGGTTCAAGAATACAATGGTCTATTACCTAAAGTAAGTTAATTAAAAGAGCTCTGATCAAATTACTTAATAAGAACTTCAATCCTTTCCTTAGTCTCAAGAGGTAACACAGCAAGAACCACGGTGGAAATATTAAAGGTGCTGGCATTTGACACAACGTGAGCATTGGTTTAAGCTCATGAGAGAACAGAAAACAATTCAAACAGGCAGCTGGCCCAGGATTCACAGCATCTCTCTATCAGCAAATCTGAATTATGATTTCCTAAAGAACAATCGTGAGTTCTTTCAAGTTACTTGGTACAGAACCCAGAACATGTGTGCATACTTAATAAACATCATTTGATGGCAAAACAAAAGCAAACAGTGTTGGCTATTTTGAGAGTCACGCTCCTTAATGACTTGAACTCCTAACAGATGCTCTACGTAGGCATTAACTAGCTCCCTTGAAGCAGATATTTCATTTGCTCTTTGAAAATATTAATAGGAAGGCCGGGCGCGGTGGCTCAAGCCTGTAATCCCAGCACTTTGGGAGGCCGAGATGGGCGGATCACGAGGTCAGGAGATCGAGACCATCCTGGCGAACACGGTGAAACCCCGTCTCTACTAAAAAATACAAAAAACTAGCCGGGCGAGGTGGCGGGCGCCTGTAGTCCCAGCTACTCGGGAGGCTGAGGCAGGAGAATGGCATAAACCCGGGAGGCGGAGCTTGCAGTGAGCTGAGATCCGGCCACTGTACTCCAGCCTGGGCGACAGAGCGAGACTCCGTCTCAAAAAAAAAAAAAAAAAAAAAGAAAATATTAATAGGGCGAAAAGACTTGCTCTGTGTTTCTGCCAGTGCTTTAAAATAAGACGTCCTCTCATCTGTGCATGGTTTTTTTTTTTCCCTTTCCAACTTTTATTTTAGGTTCAGGGGGTGTATGTGCAGGTTTGTTACATGGGTAAATTACGTGTCATGGCAGTTTGGTATACAGGTTATTTTGTCACCCAGGTGATAAAAATAATACCTGATAGGAAGTTTTCCAATCCTCACCCTCCTACTACCCTCCACCCTCAATTAGGCCTAAGCATCTATTGTTCCCCTCTTTGTGTCCATGTTTACTCAATGTTTAGCTCTCACTTAGAGGTGAGAACATTCAGTATTTGGGTTTTCTGTTCTTACATTAATTCGCTTAGGATGATGGTCTCCAGGTCCATCCATGTTGCTGCAAAGGACAATGATCTTGTCCTTTTTACAGCTGCGTGGGATTCCATGGTGTATATGTACCACATTTTCTTTATCTATGGTACCACTGATGGGCATTTAGGTTGATTCTATGTCTTTGCTATTGCGAATAGTACTGTGATGAACACACATGTGCATGTGTCTTTTTAGCAGAATGATTTATATTCCTTTGGGTAGATATGCAGTAATGGGATTGCTGGGTCAAATGGTAATTCTATTTCATGCTCTTTGAGAAATCTCCAAACTGCTTTCCACAGTGGCTGAACTAATTTCCATTCCCACCAGCAGTGTATAAGCACTATCTGTATAATGTTTAGTGCTACATTCACAAGGGCAGGTAGGTAGGGGAGGAGTCTAGTTCCATAGTCCACGGACAAACTGGAGAACTTTAACATCATCACAAGTCATCACCCCTGAAGCAAGTTTCTTCTGTCAGTTGAGACATTATCAAAGATAATTTATATTCAGAGATGCTAAGGCTGGTCTATGTCCAAAAGGAAAAAAAAACCATGACCTTTAACTAGTTGTACCTGGGGAAGGGAAGCAAAAAAGGTGAAGGTGAAGGGACAGCTGGGAAAGTCAAAATAAAAATCTACCCAGAAACCTGCTGCTAAAGTATTTGCATTAAACAGTCTCAGCCCAGCAAACATTGGTACATCCCACTGGAACTTCTTCTTCCCTAAATATGAGCCTACTTCAGGCATTTGCCATGTCATCAAGTCTATTTTTTTAATTCCTGAATTCTTTAGGGTTAGAAATCTCTCACAACAAAGACAGAAGAGTAGACTAGGATTCACTTTAAAATAAATTGCCCTGTGGCTGAGTCTGTCACCTGGGAATGTTTCAAAGTCACCTTTCATCTTGGGGCAGTGCTTAGCAGAGATGGGGCTGACTCTACTGGGTCTCCTGCCTCCGACACGCTCCAGTCTCCTCTCACTGAACTACGAATTCTCTAACTCTTTATGGACAGAGCAGACACTTGGCAACTAATTCCCTTTCTCTTATCAGGTCTCTCTTCAGAAAGGCTGGGGATGACACTGCTAACACTACCTTTAGAAGAAGAGGAGGCAGTTCAACCCTCAGAAACACTCCCCTAAGGATTTATTTATCAAAATGTCACCATGAGAATTGTTACAGTCAAGCCTTGATCCTTCAAAACCATGCTGCCTTGATAGACTACAGTTAGCTAAAATTCCTTTGCTTTGGTTGCCTTTTCAAAAAAATGTGTGTGGGGGGTGGGGGCGGGGCGGGGGAGGGATAGCATTAGGCGATATGCCTAATGTAAATGACGAGTTGATGGGTGCAGCACACCAACATGGCACATGTATACATATGTAACAAACCTGCACGTTGTGCACATGCACCCTAGAACTTAAAGTATAAAAAAAAATGTGCGGCCGGGCACAGTGGCTCAAGCCTGTAATCCCAGCACTTTGGGAGGCCGAGACGGGTGGATCACGAGGTCAGGAGATCGAGACTATCCTGGCTAATACGGTGAAACCCCGTCTCTACTAAAAAATACAAAAAAACTAGCCAGGCGAGGTGGCGGGCGCCTGTAGTCCCAGTTACTCGGGAGGCTGAGGCAGGAGAATGGCGTAAACCCGGGAGGCGGAGCTTGCAGTGAGCTGAGATCCGGCCACTGCACTCCAGCCTAGGCTACAGAGTGAGACTCTGTCTCAAAAAAAAAAAAAAAAAAAAAAAAAAAATTGTGTGTGTTACTGTATCTCACACACCACAGTTTTAGGAAATGTTAGCAAACTGCAAATAATCTCTCTAGTAATTGTCAAGATGTTTAAAGTCATTTCCTTCTACAAATGTGTCCAAACTGTTATCCTATCCCTATAATGTTATATATCATTCAAGGGCTTTTAAGGAAAGTACACAAACCTGTATTAGGCAACAAATA
Source organism: Theropithecus gelada (assembly GCF_003255815.1). Classification (NCBI taxonomy): domain Eukaryota; kingdom Metazoa; phylum Chordata; class Mammalia; order Primates; family Cercopithecidae; genus Theropithecus; species Theropithecus gelada. The sequence goes on from NC_037685.1 coordinate 70,699,627, forward strand.
AATGCCACAGACCAGGCTACGTGCTTTTCATTACCCTCTCACTCTGTGAAGTGGGCAGTGGACATTCCTGTCTCTGTTTTACAGATAAGAAAACAAAGGCAGGCAAGTCCCACAACAGTACATGGCACAGGCAAGAATCAAATTCAAGTCTGCGTGATTCCAAGTTCCACTGATGTCCTTTCCTATGTTATTGTGACCCTCAAAAAGCCTCAGGAATTTAAGTTTTGTGGGAACAAGGTGAAAATTGCCCCTGAGAAGCTTGGATTCATTCCTCAGGATGGGGCTGGGGGTGCTACCATAGTTAACTTCAAGGAAAAGGTTTAGTCAAACCAGGCTGTAATTATACAAACTCATGCTTTCCAGTTCTCCAATAAGGGTGCCATGAACATGTTCAGGAAAGAAAAGCAGCTCCCAAGGAAAACCAGCATCCCAAGGGAACCACATGGCTGGAGTCTTCCTCTACCTCACCCACAGGGCGATCTCTAGCAGAGACAGGAAATGGGCTTCATCACTATTGTCAGCCCAGATTGAAAGATGGTTGGAAATATTCTGGGCCATGGCAAGAGTACAGAATCAACTAGCAAATGCTCATGGCCCTCCCCTTCATTTATATGTTTGGTATGAGTCTAGTCAAATTATTTCAACCCTGTATGACTCAATTTCCCCTACCATCAACCCTACAACTTCTCCCCAATCATGAAACCATTTTGTTCATTGTTAATTTATACACTGTGAAAACTGAGGTGGAGAAAGGTATAGCCAAACTCTACAGTGAATCTTACTGTGTTTATTCTACTAGTTTTTATATAATTATTAAAAACTCATCAGTGGTAGTCTTAGAAGAATAATACTGATTATAAAACTATTCAGCATAACAAAAGAATATCCAATATAAAATAATCTATTCCAACTTTCCTATTAACACATATCTTGCATACAAAGATTTATTCGAGGTAGGGCTAAAGGCCATAGTACCTTAATCTCCAGGTAGATGCCTCCAACAGTCCATGAGTCCCACTGTAGGTGAAGAAGCTCTACAGTTGGATGAGAAGTCTGAATATTTCAGCCACAGACTTTCAATTAGGCAAGTTAGGAGAGAAAAGGGCAGGGAGGTATGAAACCTCATAGTTTTCATTCTTTATAGTGAGGAATTCTCTTGCAGTAATTGATTTACTGAGGATTATGTTGCAGCACCCTCATGCTATAATTGGTTGCACGCAAGTTAACAAGCCCTGATTTGTACACTGCAAACATGACACACTGCAGACAGTCTGCTATTCCTGCCCACCTGGCTATAGGTTTCTAGATATGTAAATTGAGCAAACCTAATATATTAATGCTGATTAGAAATGAAGGCCCTTATTATACAGAGGTAGCCCTTCTGTTGCTGTTGACAAGGCTATGCCAGAATTGACATTTGGAGCCATAACTCATACATTCTGCATAAGTAAAATATGCAAGGCACAGAGGGCATTGTAAACTAAGGAGGTACTCAGAAGGTGAGTTTTCAAGTAGGTCTGTGACTTACATTTCTTTTTCATAAGCTCAGGAATTAAACAGTCCATGAATTAGGACTCAAAAGAGTGATGTGTTAAAAAAGTCTCCAGTACAGCATAGAAACTCCATGAGGATGGGTGGATTATATAATACTAGAAGTGATATTTGGGGGCCAATTAAATCTTTCCAATGATAATTTTGATACAAATCAATAAATTGAGGGGCTGATGGAAATAGATCCTATATAAAACAGCAAAGGATAATCATTTCATATTTGACCCAGACCAACCAAGTGAAAATAGCTAAACAGAGAAGGAAATCAAATGAAACTGAAGATAAACACATAAAATGAATAGTTACTAAAGACAATTAAGATGGAATTTGGAATGAGCCACAGTAGTTAACTCTCTATGGGAGAATATGTGTAAAAAACATATGTTAATACCAGTCCACTACAAAAAAATTTTGAGAAGCTCAAATCTGCAGTTCTTTTATTCTATTCCATGAAGTCTATTAACTAACAGTGTAGTAAATATGCTTTTATTTTTATAACATTTGAAAGACTCAATGTAAATAAATTTAACTATTGGGGGAAAAAGCAGTTTGTTTTTTGTTTTTTGTTTTGTTTTGTTTTTTTTTGTCTGACCTAATGTCTTGACTTGCATTTTGAACATTTGGTTACTACAGAAATAAAGTATATGACCTATTCCAGAGAACTGGGAATTGTGTAGTTATTTCACTCCTAATCAATAACATACAATGGGGGAAAACATGGCCTTAACTGTTATTCAAGTTAATTATACTGCAATGAACTCTCAGACTCACAAGCTGAAGGAGTCCTTCAGATAATTCAGTGTATATTATATGTGGGAGTACTGTCTTCTAATAGGGGCACTTATTAGCCAAAGAAGAACAAAGAGCCAGAAATCTTCAGGGATGGCTGCTGTCAAACAGCATAAATCAGAGACTACAATTGATTAACTAATTTGAGCAGTAAAAACAGACTTAGTTGCTATGGCAATAAAGAAAAAATTGAAGATTTGATCACCTGAGAGATTCTTTATTCTCATGGGATTTCAGAGAAATCAGAAACCACAAAGAGAAAATGCCCACCAGCTTATCGATTGTAGCCATAAAATAATAATATTCTGTAATCACTTTTCTTTTGAAGTGTTAAAATAGCTTTACCAATACTAATTTTTAGAGTGACTGAGACTGCTAGCGGCATGCCAACCTATCATTAACAAGACATTCAGCAAGGTGATTCCTGGACAGAATACGAGTTACAGCTAAAAAATTCTAGGCTCTTGCCTGTCTCTGTGACCTCCAAAGAACTCATTCCCCTAATTTAGGAACTACTTTTCCAATATATTCAAACATTTCAAATTACGACTATTCAATTAATGCAATTTTAGGTTTAAAAATTAGACTCCCACTGTCTTCAGATCATATCCCACTAAATTGCCACCCTCAGTGCCGGGCACCCAATTCCAAGGGGGAGCGTTCAGAGTTGCGCATATCATATAACTAGGGCTGCTTGTCTGGAAAAGACAAACTAGAAAATGACTTAATCATCTTGTCTGAAAATATCTGAAATATTCATCTGTAGGAAAAAGAAGTCTCAAGTCCATCCCACATGGTTTACGGGGGTAGAATGTCCGGGTGGCCTCGCAGAACACAGGTAGCACATTATAAGGATCCTGGCTTTGAATCAACATGAAGAAAAAGAAAGGAGGCAGCTGCATAGTGAGAGAGAGTTCCTTTTCACTGCAAAAGAGTCCAGCAGTGGCTAGCAATGACCTAGCAAGGTGTAGGTCTGGAAGATTTCCTTGCACTACTCAGAAGACTGAACTAGAGAGGATGGGTGGTGGCTTCCTCCACCATCCTGTGACTGGGATCCTAAGTATGGCACTATGGGTAGAATGTTCATGGTCTTCCCTGGAGCCCTGCACTCTTGGAAAAAGCACTCCTTTCTTGAATGCCAGCCTTTGGAGTAGAGTGGGTTCCCCTTCATGGGAGAACAGCCACTTTTGTCTATTCTTTAGCTATCTTTCACTAGGAGAAGAGATTTGGAGACATGATTTAGTAAATCTTAAAAACGTTCAGCCTAAATGTTTGGATCTGAGTTTGTTTGTTTGATTGATTTTCCTAAGGTTCTCTCAATATTGCCACATAATTCTAGATACTCCCAGGTAGAGAAAAATGGAACACTAAGGCACAACGGGCCAAGACGGGAAGAGGAATATCTACCAATTAAGATTCACCTCCACTTGACATCAGCATGAATTCACGTTGAAAAATATTGATTATGCCCTGAACAATGCAAAGACTGCTGCATGTTGTGAGAAAATCAGGGATGAACACGTCTCTGTATTTAAACTTTGTCATGTTGTACAGAAGATTTGAAGCACCTTAAAAGTATGGCTACTACACAGGTCTTGACTTTACAAAGGTCACAGAGTATAAAGATCCAATTAGTAGTTTGGCTTTGGAATCAGATGGCCAGGTCTGAACTATTAATCAGTCAATGACAAATTATGTGACTCTAGGTAATTTGGAATATCTTCTCATTTTATAGTATTTACAAAAGTAATTAAAGCCCTTGCTCTTCATTCTCATCCCCAAATACAATAAGTAATAAATGAGGATATATTAATATAGAAGACTTTGCACTTCATCGGCAAACATTTCTCTAACCAGATTTCTTATGCATTTATCATATAATGACACTGCAGAATAAATTACATTTGTTTTTCTGATGTAGGTTTTTCTAAGTGACTTCAGGTAACCATATGTCAAATATATAAGAGCTAAACATAGAAATTCTACACCATCATTATTCATCTATTTGCGTTGTTCTATGAAGTCTTACATTATTTTGTATAAAATGATCTTTGTTACTTAGTGACAAAGTGATAAAACACATGTGTGTGCCATGTGAATAGAAAACCAGACACGTTCTTATAAAATTAAACAAGGAGCTACAGTAAATATGACTCCAATTCACAGAGAGAACCTGAGTTATTCTTTTCCATCTCCTTTGTGTCCCCATCTTACTGTTCCCCTTAACTGCCCTTATTCATCTGTTCCCCTTAACTGCCTTATTCACCTATGATTCCCTTCTTTCTTCTAAATCCTAAGTCCCCTGAGTTTAGGTGTGATGTCTTATTTGTGTTTTTAGTACTATGCCTGACATACGAAAAGCATTTCATACACATTTGCTGAATGAGTGAATGAATGAATCTCCTCCCAACTATTTTCAACATTCCTCTTCCATAATTTTTGAAAGGTGTCTGCAAGTCCACAGGGTTAAGGAATCCTCTTGCCTGCATTGGGGCTGAGCAAACAATACCCTGAAATATGGCACTCTGACATACTGAATTAAGCAGCAGCCTCAGGGTCTCTCTGACCAACCCTGCTCCTGTCTCTGATTCTTTCTCTCCAAAAGCACTGGATGAAGCTGTTCTCTGAAGTTCCCTTATCTACCTGGAAACTAGACCCACCAATGAGAAATGCAATTAGCTTTGATCCCCTCCCTAAAATTTCATTAATCAGAGAAGATTAAATTCATATCATAGAGGAAGAGACTTAAAAATTAAACACCACTCCTAGAGCCCAGGTGAACTTTATTCCAAAGTATTGTCTGTTTAATTCACAAAAATAATTATTTACCAATCATTGTCTGGGCATTTGTCTCATTGACTCTCCCTAAAAATTATTTACTGCTCTTGAAATTGCCATATCCTCCCCATCTCACCTTTCCCTTTGAAGAAGGTTAAATAAGCATCTGGACCCCATTGGGTTATTGAGTGATCACTTCCCTGTAATTCCTGTGATTTTTCCCCTGTGCACACTGAATAAGCTATATGCCTTTTCTATTAATCTGCCCATTGTAAGGTCATTTTCAGGGAAGCTTCGAAAAACAGAGGGGAAGCCTTCCTCCTTTGCCCCATGCCTGTCAAATTCATATGATACTTGTTCCTCTTGGTTCCACATCCCTTACATTCAATGCCAATAAAGTCTTTCTCAATGGTACCACTCCACTGCTATCTTTTTCACCAATCTACATAAACCCAAGTCTTCACATTTATTTTACATAACGTAAACCCATTGTGACTTGTGCAAGCCTATGTATTTGATATTCCTTTATCCTTTTTCTCTGAATTCCTTTCTGAAAATTCATTACTTCTTTATTCTTACTTATCCTCTCATTTTTCTATAATGGAAAATGAACATTAAACAGTTCCTTTTATAGCTGTTTTGGAGTAATCATGCATTTTTCCTGGCTTTAATCATTTGATCCCAAAGAGTAAGGTAGGTGTGGGCAGCAGGAACTGGGTGCTTTGATACCCTTGGTTCTCCAATTAGCTGGAGAATCATTTGGTATCGAGCAGTTCCTGAAAAAAGAAAAATGCTGGCCGATTTTTTGAACTGGGCCAAGAGCCATGAAATATCTTCACATTTCTGTCAGTGGCATAGTGCTTCCATGATGTATCTTCATCCTTGGCCATGTCCTAAAAGTAATGTCATGATTTGCACTCTGAAATCCATCAGGATTATTCATATCCCCAGGAAATGGTCTGAATACACCTTTCTGATCAAAAACACCTAACATTACCGTTTTACATTCTCATTAACAACCACTTATGACTTCTCTGCACATGATTACAATTCTCAGAAGAAGCCAAGTCTTGGATTGTTTTTAATGTATTGAAAACTCGATCTTGATTTCACAGGGGAATTAAGGTTATGGTCAGCATCCTCATTTCACCATTTATACAGCTGGAAGATGCCAAATGTAAGGAAAAAAAAAAAAACCTGAATCAGGTTTGAATTGCAACACTGTATCAAGTAAACCCCAAAGCATTGTTTCTAATGCTAGAAATATTTTAACTAAGTTAGTATGCCTCAGGCTAGCCTAACCACAGAAGGGCTAGGACAGCAGGAACTGTTTTAGGAGGAAAAAATTATCCTATTCATAAGGATTTTAACTATAAGGCACCAGTCACTGCTGCAAGACACTTCTTAACTCTCTTGCCAGTAGAGCCGCCCTAAAAGAACTTCAAGTCACTCTGCTTTTGTCTCCTGGCCTCTCAGTAGGTTCTTTTCCTTTCCTCCCCACCTCTCTCGCACTTGGGTAACCCTGCAACACAGGCACTGTGTGCTGCCAGAAACTTCATGTTCAAAATGCTTCTGAGATTGAGATTCTCGTAGCCATTCAGTTCATAGCTCTATCTCCGTCCTCTCCTCTGCCATCTGCAAACCGCCCACCACCATGCACTTTCCCTCTTTACCAGTGTAGTTCAAATAGCCCCGGTCCCTTTCCTCCTTCAAGGCCGCTGGTATCTTTCTTCATGGCATTACACTCACATCCACTGAATATAGGCAGCTCCCAGGATGCTTTACACCAGGCTGCCCACACCTGGGCATGACCCCCAAATCCTCCCTATGACAGCCCTGTTTTCTTGCTCACCTTGAGGGAAAGCGAATGGGTTAGTGCTCAGGACTGAAAGTAAATCAGAAAAAAGGTCATCAAGAGCATACAGTAAGCTCTGTCTTTAGAAGGCCAGACAGGCTAATGGAATAAACTTGTAGTAGATGTTTGTGGGTTTTGATTGACCAAGTAAGCTACACAGAGCTTCTCAACAATGTGAAACATAAAATCAAAGGATAATTAGAGTAAATTCTCAAAGCATTGCTGAACATCTGCTGGGTACTAGGCACTGGGGAAACAAAAAAAATGAGAATGCAACATGTGGTCTCTTTCTACAAGGTTACTACAACCAATTGTAGTCCCAGAGGCAGACAGGTACAACCACACTGAGACGGCATCGCTACTACAGTAGAGACACAGGCAAAGCACTAGAGGACTCAAATTACCAGCAATTACATACGTCTCAGAAAAGACGAAGACCTGAAGGAACATCAGGAAAGTACTGCAAGAAGCAATATGTATCTGCAGAACTTAAAGTGAAATAGCATTTGAGGCTTGAATAATCCAGCTAACCATTTCATTTCTCCACTCACTTAAAATATATATGTGTATGTTTGTGTGTGTGTGTATGTGTGTGTATATATATATATAAAAAGCCACAGAAAGTCAAAATAGGCTAGCTAAAATGGAAAATTCCTTTGGTAAAATCTTTGCTAAACTAAATGGTCAAGAGTAACTCTTCTTCAATATTTCTCCGCTATCAAATACAGTATTTTGTGCTGAATGTGTTCAAAGAAGTGCAAAAAACCCCCAAATCTAATATGTTTAATTTGTTAAGAAAGCTCTTGTCAAATTTAGAGCAAAATTAGCTTCAATTTTATTTTAATAATATTTAGCAATTCATTCTTGGTTCATTTTTTTTCACATTGCCAACTTTCTAATCATTATTATATGCCAGTTTTTATGTGGTAATTAAACACTGGCTACTAAGAGCTAAATCAAAAACAGAACTTTTTAAATTATAAACACAGACAAAAAAATTTAAGAAGTCAAGATGATTTATTTTATATCATTTAAATTATTTATTTTGGGTTATAATGTATTGCATTTCATCTATGCACACTGCTTCTAACTTACTAAGCAAAGGAATGGGTACTCCCATAAATGAATGTTCCATGATATACAGATTCGTTATTTACAATAAGTAGTTAATAACATAGACAAACATGTAAAATTACAGAAAAAAGCCTGATTCTTGGTCCAACAAATTTCTGAATTTGGAAGTTAACTTTAAAAAGAATTTGAGTGAAGAAAAAAACACTGATTTCCAAACAAGTTTAATAGTAACTCAAGTTTTAGATAATGCTTTTCAATTTATCAAATGTTATGGAGAATACATTTCCATTAGCGGCCCATCATCACCGTGGTTACCTCCTTCTCCCTCTCTCTACTTCAGATACACAGGCATTTGCTCAAGCAATATTCAGTGCACGTCCACAGTGAACAAATCTCTCTTCTAGGCACCACAAACTATATAGTTGAGGAAGACGGGTTTTGTCTGAAAGGATTTGGAGACCAGCCAGGGAGACAGCCAAGAAAATCAACAACCATCATGCAGTTATGGTAGAAATAGAAGCTGGATGCTAGCTAATGCAGCATCCCAGCAGACTGAGGAAGGTTTGTTGGAGGAAAAGATGCCTGCACTGAATATAGAAAGACTGAAGGATGCAGGAATGTTGGCCAGCGGAGGAGAGAAAGCTACATCAGACAAAGGAGGCATGAATTTCTTTCATTTCCAGCTTTCCACCTTGAGCACATCACTGAAGTCTGTCCCTCCTTTCCATCCTCACTGCCATTGCTTTGTTTCAGACCTTCAGTATTTCCTCCTGGAAGATATTCATCAACTAACTTCCTAGAGTGTTTTAGGTGCCATGATAAGCGGAGGCCTAGTGAGAGCAGAAACAAGAGGGTGATCCCTTTGCTGTGGCAGACAGCTTCTTAAATCACACACAGCCCAACCAGGACGTTCTGTAAAAGTGGTTGCCATTAGGTCCCAATCCCTCAAAGAATCTCTGCATACCTCTCTGTCTCCCAGTCTCATTGCTGAACCCACGCATATGGATTTACCACAAATACATATAGCTCTGTTGCTAAGTTGAATTGCAACTGGCTTTATGTTACCCATTGGTACTTACACGTGTATTGTACCACATGTATTGTGTGTATCGTTAGCGACCAGGACGTTCAACCTTGTAGAGAAATTAACCAAGGAACTAGAATTCATTTTTATGGCATTTGAACTTATTCTTATAGGAAAAAGCTTTAACCTCATATAAACATGATAATCATTCCCATTTATTGTTATCCTAGAAAAATCCAGTTACTTTTCACAAAAAAGGAACTCACCCTAACATTTTTTTCAACAACTAATCACCAAATGATTCTTATCTCCAGAAGATGGTGTGGATAGGATACATGGAATGCATTTATTCTCTTCTATCTGTTATCACAAGAAAGAAATACCTGCTCCAGACCATTATTCCCAAAATTACACAGGAAATTGTAACAGAACAGAGACCAGAACCTGAGACTTTCAGGTCCTCTAGCTCTCCGTTCATTTTTTTCCATCTCATCTCTCTGGTCCTAGATGTAGTAGTTTAGAAACATGCCTTCTCCTTGTGGCTGAGCGTGCGCATCATTTCCCAAATATATACTACCTGGCCATTGCACAGGAGAAAGGACTCAGACAGTAACAAGTAAAAATCACTGATTCCTTTCCATCCAATCCAAGATGTCTTCCCCTTCTCACTTACTAGCACCCTTACAAGTCGCACTTCCTTTCACTCTCTTAAAGGCTCTTCTCCTTGGATGTTTTCAAGGAAGACAACTATGATGAGTCCACAAAGTGAGGCCCACAGAAGTGAATCTGCGTCCTTTCTCATTCTCTTGGTGGCTTCATTGTTACAGGACTTGTGCTCTGAAGTCTGATGAACAACACACAGCTTCCATTTGTTTTATTTCCTGGGGGACATGCCGGGGTTCAGCTGTGAGAGCAGGGACTTTCCCTCTTAATGTATTTGAAAGATTTCTTCCCCTCTTTATTTTATTGTTTTAATTAATTAATTAATTTTTGTGATGGAGTCTCACTCTGTTGCCCAGGCTGGAGTGCAATGGCATGATCTCGGCTCACTGGAACCTCTGCCTCCTGGGTTCCAGTGATTCTCCTGCCTCAGCCTCCCGAGTAGCTGGGATTACAGGCACCTGACACCACACCCAGCTAATTTTTGTATTTTTAGTATAGAGATGGGGTTTCGCCAGGTTGTCCAGGCTAGTCTTGAACTCCTGACCTCAGGTGGTCCACCCGCCTTGGCCTCCCAAAATGCTGGGATTACAGGCATGAGCCACTGTGCCCAGCCCCCCTCTTTATTAATAACAGGCCTTCACACTGGTATAGTCCTTTCCAAAACTGCAGCTAAAATCCCTTGAATGTATGAGCCCTTCATTAAAAACTTTGCACTGTGTGAGTGGCAATTACAGAGTAAACCAGGCAGCTGAAGCAAAGCTAGGGCGTGTGTCTCCGGATAATGGAGCACTCACAGAACCCTCAAACCACCAGGTGACAGCTATGCAAGCTGGGGTTGGAAGGTGGAGATGCAGCGTGGGAAACAGGTTTCCATGGAGGCCTCCTTGTAAGCGAGAGTTCTAAAGGTGGCCAGGTCCTCTCTATCTACACCAGCCACCTTTTGATGCCACCTCACCTGACTCCTTTGAACAGGTGTGCTTTAAGAACAAAAGTTCTCCAGAGAAATGCCCATTTATTCCAGAATAAGGACAGAAGACACTAGATCTCACACACACACACACACACACACACACACACACACATATTTTGTGTTTACTAGTCCAATATGCCATGCTGAGATATATTTTATAAAATTGGCAGGGAATCACTGGGTTCCTTAGGGACTCCAGAGTGAAAGAATGAAAGCCAACAATAGTTCAGGTGAAGGATGTGGCATTTTTGTTCCTCCACAGTGCTATTCAGACTTAGTGTAATTTCTTCCAATATAAATGTGTCCAATTTTACTTATTCTGTTAGATTATAAGGTTTTATGTAATTGAGCACAATCAGGTCTTTCTTTCGGGTACATTGACAGCAGTCCCCCCTCAGTTTCTACCTGAGTCCTACGTGAGTCACTTTATGTAAATCTGTCACAAGTAACCCTTGGCCAATTGCTTTACCAATGACAGGGTCTGAGAGAGACAAATTTATAATTAGATGTGCCACTTGAAGTGCTGGCAAAGGGCAACTTTAAGACTGAATAAAACCATCGATGCTACTTCAGAATCTCCTTTGGATTCTTTTTGTATGACTACAGGATACATTAAATCTAATTTCTTTCTTTCTTTGCTCTTCTAGAGAAACAAAAAGAGAAATGAGGAGGAAAAATCTCCCAGAAATAAATGACCATCCAGTAAATCTCCAGTTACACAAAATGTCCTCAATATGTTAGGAGAGAGTTTGGGGAAAGGGTAACTATTCAATACAGTCATTGATTTGAGGCCAATGCTGGGTGGTTTATCTTCCTAAATAAAATTGCAATTGCAACACCAAAATAATTCCGACACAAAGCCTCTGCTAACAGATATTTCATGGGTATGCCTTTTTTATGACCCTGTATTAAATATTCTGTAGCTTCTGGTCTGTGAAAATGTAATCAAAAAAAGGTTTAAGCAACATCACTTTGGAAAGAAAAGGAACAAATCGTCTACTTGTTGTAATAATACAGCTTTTCTATTTTATGAGTTTGTTTAAAATAACAATACAAATTATTTTTCAGTTTCATGAAGAAAATTTCACTTGTTTTTATTTTTCCGTTTTCTTTGATCTGAGTCAATGTTCACTTTTCACATGAGAAGTAACCTGGCATGACAAATTGGTAACAAGTTAGTTTTATTCATATTTGGCTTTTAGTTCATAATTTAAAATGTGATGTTGTTTTTCCCTTCAACTGTTTAAACAGGATCTCTTTTTTAAAAGAAGAAAATCAGGTTTCTCACCTCTTTTCTTACCCTTCTAGAGTCAAACTATGAAGTCATTATGACTTTAATTTAAAAATACTCTTAGGTTAATTTAATGCCATGACACACTAATTCTGAATTGGCAATGAACAAATTATAAACATTTATTAAACTCTGCTTTTTTTAAATAAGGCCTCGAGATAAGTACCAGACAAAGGGAGCCGTCAATGATGTCCCAGGCCACAGGGAGCTCACGGACCCATGGTGGCAACAGGCAAGTACCACAGACAGCGGACCCATGGTGGCAGCAGGCAAGTACCACAGACAGCAGACCCATGGTGGCAGCAGGCAAGTACCACAGACAGCGGACCCATGGTGTCAGCAGGCAAGTACCACAGACAGTGGACCCATGGTGGCAGCAGGCAAGTACCACAGACAGTGGACCCATGGTGGCAGCAGGCAAGTACCACAGACAGCGATGCATCTCACACAACACACAAGGCTGGCAGAACAGGAAGAGGAGGAGAGAGGAGAGACCCTAACAGCCCATGGGGAGTAGGGGAGGGCCTTCCAGGTGGACAGTGGTGGAACTGATTCTTCAAAGAAGGATTTTGTTTGGTAGATCAGTGGTTTTCACATTTTAGATTGAACTTGTTAAACACAGAGTCCAATGCTGCTTTCCCACAGAATTATAAGCAGCGTTTCTCAGACGTGACCCAGAAGCCTGTGTTTTGAAAAAGCTTCCATTTGATCTTGATTCAAGTGGTCCCAGGACCACCCTCAGAGAACAACACAGCTGACAGACAGAGCTGAGTAGTGGGGCTGGGAGGGGCACATCAGGCAGAAGAACCATCTATGAGGCTGCAGTAGGGCAGAAGGCACAGGCACAGAAGGATCAAGAAACTGGAGGGTGACAATCTCAGACATGCAGGCAGATGTCTGATCATGAGGGCCTTGCTTGCCACGTGTAGGTGCTTGTACATGATCCTAATCAGTTTAAGTATTTAAAACAAATGAGAAATAAGATCAGATGTGCTTAATAACTTTCTATGTTAGTAACAAAAACTTGAGGTAACAAATTCTTTCCATTTAATTAACTGCTCCATCTTTTTTTTTTTTTTTGGAAGGAAGCCATGAAGAAATAAAAAACACATTTTTGTTGTTGTTTTAAATGCAGGCACTAATGTCAGAATACAATGATTTAACATGCCCACCAAAATTTCAGGGATGCTGTGGTAGCAGCACGTCTTGTAACAGACGATGCCAAGTGGTCCATAAATACTGCAGACACCACCCATAGCCACACATAAGGGGGCTTCCCAGACAGCACCCACATTCTCATTGGCACCCTGACAGTTTCGTCACCACAGCCCTGAGGCCCAGGAGAGACCACTGCTGGGAGATGCCAGTGTACACGAGAAATAGCAGTAACAGGATGCCATGATCACAGTACACCCAAAGCAACACCAGTTATCAGTTCCAGTAAAAAGTCTAAGGATCACTACTCTTTATCCCTACCCACCATAGAGAAAGCACAGGCAATGATGTGCAGCACCATGGCTGGGAATAATGGCGGAGTGTCTCCCTATCCCCAAGAAGAACAGGCAACCCAAAGAAAGAGCTCCACAATGCAGGGAATAAAAAAATAATGTAAGTAATGAGTATGTGCATATCTGTGTCCTGACTAGATACTAGCAGTAATTTTTTTGTTATTTCAGGCGAACTAAAAGAATTACCTTTTTCCATAAACTGAGTATTTAATATTTCTATAAAAACACATGATTAATATTGTACTTAACCCAAGGAAACACATATCCCATTTTTTTGTTTGTATGAAAACATCTATTTGTTGAATTTTAATTTGTATTACTTATTTTTAATAGAGACTGTGTCTCGCTAGTCTGAAACTCCTGGGCTCAAGCGATCCTCCTGCCTTGGCCTCCCAAAGCGCTGGGATTACAGGCACGAGCGACTGCGCCCAGCCCGAAAACATCTATTTTTATTTCAGCACATGTTAATTAAATTGAAAATAAAAATTTGAACTCTAAAAGGAAAACTAAACTCTAAAATAAATGACTTAGATACTATTTGAATAAAGGCTGGCACCTCAAATAAAATACCATGTGCCAAAGAATTATTTGGTCCTTGGCATAAATTCTTTTAGTAAAGATCTAGTAACAATTTGGCAAGGTAGCTGAGCCTAAGGAGATTCTGCTGAAGGTAAGTAAAAATGTTAATAAAAACTGAATTAAGGGCAAAGTGCATTCTTACTGTATTTCCTCCAGCTTCCAATATAATTTATATCAACTACAACATCTCTGGGAACATAAGTCTGGTAAAAAGAAAATATTGCAGGTCTGAAGAATTTGTAAACCATACTTACAAAGGGACACCAGCAATAGTATTTAAGAATGTCTGTACTCAATAATCTAAAACCTGTGAGGAGCCTCCTCCCTTCAAGATGATGGCAAACAGACTCACAAGCTTAAAAGCAGTGTCCTAGTTTAACAAAACAGGTGGGTTGTTTGGGCCTCATTAAATGGGGGCCCATTGCTCCAGTGCAAAGTGGGGATATTCTGATGGTCTTTGTGTGATTACATAAAGCGAGTGTTTGATCAGCTGTTGACAATATTTGCAAATAGTAACAGATCGAGGATGGGTCGTAAAACAGAGGTTTTGACATTTTATAAATTCGAACTCATTGCCCTTCACTCCCTAGCACTCATTCTGTGATTTCTGAACCTGGTCTTCTCCCTGTGCCACACATCCAACCCTCCCCCATCTCTAGTGACTTTACCTCCCCCAGGTCCCTCTGCTGCAACCTCTGTTTCTGAGCTGATGATGCTCTTCATGCCCAGATTCCTCCTTCATGACTCTGAAGCCTTTTCTAACGATTCCATCTTTGTCAGGTTCCCTCCTTTCCCCAGACCACTGCTGCATATACAGTCAGAGCTACACTGTTTGGCTGAGAGCATTTTATGCACTTCTGACTCTCTGCTAAGTTTCTTGGGAGCAGGGACTTGTTCACAAGTGTTTTTAGAATTCTATTTGCATCTCTACCACAAGAATTAGAGAATATCATGCTAAGCACTGAAATCTTTTTTCAGCAGAACTTGATTTGCAAACATATTCTTTGTCCCGGGAAAATCTGTAAAGAGCAACGTGAACCTGTTACTGAATCCCTCGGGTGCCTGCCTCTAGATACTGTCAAGGAGAAGAGAGTTCTATGTGTTAACCAAGGGGCATGTTTAGAGCATGCAAGAGTTCATCCTTCGATAAAACACAATGCCTTTTGTTTGCCAGTGAATAACCTGTATCTTCTCCCTAGATAAGGAGATAAAATATAATGTCTTTTGTTTGCCAGTGAATAACCTGTATCTACTCCCTAGTCGAGAAGAGAATGTAACTTTTGGGAGAATAAAATACCAGATAAATTTTTGGTTCTCGTTTTTCTTCTTATGGTTTATGTCAAGCACCTAGAAGTGTATCATAGAGTCAACAGAGAGCTAATAAATAATGATGCTGTTGCTGAGTATGAAACATCTGTATGCCAATTTCCACAAACGACAATCATGGTTAAACCTACCCAAAAAGAATGTGATACAATTATGAGGTTACAAGCCAAGTGATTGCGAATTTCAAAGCATCCATTTGGAAACCAATGTCCAGTTTTGAGAAGAATTAAATCAAGAAAATGTTCCCAAATCAAGACAGTCCTCTCATTTATAAAATCAAGCTACAGCTTGAATAGTGTTTACTGAGAACTTACTGTGTGCAGCACTGTTCTAGGGAGGAGGGGGCAGGGAATTTTCTAAGAAGTGAGGATCCCTGTCTTCAAGGAGTTAACACATTCCACCTGGAGATTAATGGAAGTTATGAGAAGTGATATCTAAATAGATATTTATCAGATTTTCCTTTTGGAAATCAGCACTACAAACATTTTTTGAGTCTCTGTGGGTTGCCAGGCACTGTGCTAAATACACAGTGGAAATATAATAATGAGTAAAATAACAGTTGAAAGAACTCACAGACTAGAAAGGGAGCTAGACATATGAGCACACAAGCATTCCTATAGAGTTTGCATATTGATAGCACATTAAATGTACTTTGTATGGATATAGTGTCTCTCTTAAATCTAGCTCAATTATCTAGGTGTGATGGCTAATTTGTTGTGTCAACTTGACTGCCCCAGGAAGTGCCCAGATTAAACATTATTTCTGGACATATCTATGGGGCTGTTTCTGGATGAGATTAGCATCTGAATCAGTGAACTCAGTAAAATAAAGGAGATGGTCCTTCCCAGGGTGGATGGGCGTCATCCAGTCCACGAGCGCCTGAACACAGCAACGAGGTAGAGAAATAAGTAATTCACCCCTCTCGCTTTTGGTCTCTTTGCATGAGCTGGAATATTGGTCTTCTCCTGTCGCTGCCTGGGATTTACAGATCAACTCCCTTGGTTCTCAGGCCTTACGAATTGGACTGAAATTATACCAGCAGCTTTCCTGGGTGTCCAGCTTGCAGACAGCAGATCACAGGAGTTCTCAGCCTCCATAATCACATGAGCCAACTCCTTATAATGAATCTCTTTATCCATACGATATCTATATGTCTCTGTATATAATATATACATATATAAAAAATGAAGAGACTTTATTATATATAATGAAGAACAAATAGGAGATAGATAAATAGATAGCTAGATGGATGGATACAGATAGATATACATAGGTTGATCTATATCTATCTATCTGTATATATACAATTCTCTTTGTTTGGAGAACTCTGACGAATACACTAGGTTTTGAGAGGAACACACCTGTAATGGTCATGAACAGAATAACAGCAAGATGGCACAAATGCTTTTTTGGAGTAAGTGATAGGAAATAACAATTCCAAAAACACCTTTTGAGTACTAGGAAAACTCTAGGCAGAAGTTGGCTGGCTGAGAAGTACTTTTTCTAAATTCACAGAGGCAGTCTCTGAACCACTTCTACAGAGGAGCTCCATCACCATGATGCAAGCAGGCCCTGCAGTTCTTTCCAGAGTGGTCTTGGGATCACTGCAAAGCTACTGAGTGATAACAATGCGAAACAGAAACACAGAGACAGAAATAAAGAGAAGAATAAAAGAGGAACAGGGAATAGAAAAGCATCAACAGTAATGTCAGAGAAATCATAGCTAAATATTTATCAGATTTTTCTTCTGGAAATCAGCACTATAAATATTTTTTGAGTCTTTGTGCGTTGCCAGGTATTGTGCTAAATGCTGGAAATATAATAATGAGTAAAATAACAGTTAAAAGAACTCACAGACTAGAAAGGGAGCTAGACATTTAAAGCTAGACATATAAAGCTAGACATTTATATAAAGCTAGACATTTCTATATAGCCTGCATACTAACAGCAAACTAATGGGTAAACTCTGTGTAGCTGAGTCAGAAAACATAGTTTAAGGGCAGATCAACACTGACAATCTCCAACAACTGAAATGATCATATTCCTACTTACAAGGGCCAGGGCCAGGTGTAGCCCCGAAGAGCCAAGAAACCAGTAACCTGAGTCTGAGCATGTTTACATACTATTTCATAGCACGGTTTCTTTCTTCAATCCACATTATCAAATTGGCATTTTCCTATATTGTTGGAAACTCTGCAAACGATTTGACAAACTAGAAAATACAGAAAAATACATGAAACAATACCATCTATAACAGCACAAGCACGCACAACCCCCATTAACATTTTGGCACAGATTCTTCCATGTGTCAGTTTGAAGAAGGTCTTTTCTGAGAAAAACAAAGGTGTTAGAAAAGAACAAGAAGAAACAATCTGGACCTAGACCTGGACTATGAGGGAGGTACTGTTAACCTCCTGGATAAAAGTATTAATGTATATTTAAATGAAAGCACTTGCTACTCAGAACATGATAGTTGCATTTGAATTTTATACTAGCATCTTGATACAGATGCATCTATATATGAATATATTAATACAAATATGTATAGTTCATAGAGAGCATCTATTACTAAATTTCCTCAACTCGCCCTGTCATTTGTTTACTGTTGTCCCAAGATAAAAGGTCTCTTCTGATATTGTAAGAAGGAGATACCAAGGCAGAACCCCCTGAGATATAGACCATTGGCCATTTACTGTTACCCCAAAGGCATGTGTCCTGATTGGTAGCTTGTGAATAGATCTTAGAGAAAATGCCATAATGGTAACATCTTTGTGTGGGCGACTCACGTCCCTCCCTCCCTCTCATGGGGACTTCTTGGTATAAGAGGAACACCCTTTTTTACCCAAGAAAAATCCCTGTAGAAAGGGAGGTAGTAAGTCAAGGCAGAATCAGACAACCATTTTTACCATGACACAGACACAACAGTGACTGCAGGCTTATCTCTTACCAACACTATTGAAAGAACAAATCTTTGATCTATAGAATTTGAAATCATTTTAAGGTCAAAAAATGGTACATACTACATCAGTATTTAATATTGAAAAACTGGAGTTAACTAAATGATCATAGGATACTAAGTGAATTATGGCATATTCATAAGAACAAAACACAAGTTACTAAAACTATATTTATTAGCATGCAAATTTAATGTGTTATATATTTCTATGTCTACAGATGATGGATTTGTGGCAAATTATTAATGAATATCATGGATTGGTTTTCCCCCTTATTTTTCTCCCTGTATTTTTAAATTTGCCCAATTAACTTTTATTAGTTTTATAAAAAAAAAAAAAATATTGTTTAAAAATGTCTAACAAAGGAAAACGTTTAATTTTGTGATGGTAATTGTAAAAACATCAGGCAATAAAGTACTATATATGATTGAAATACAACTTAGTTCACAGTGAATAAGGATTAGAGGAAAATACTTCAACCTATTTATTTAATAATCAGCCCATACCAAGCACCCATATTCCCTGAGTACAGAGAGGTGGTTAAAACAGACAAGGTTGCCACTTTCCTGGAGGTTACATTCTAAGTTAATAAAATATAATGATCAAATAATTAAAGAAGCAAGACCTTTTCAGATGCTAGTAAGTGCTGTGAAGAAAATACAATAGGCATATATAATGAAAAGTCATTTTGAGGTGGGGCTTCTTGACACTGTGCAATCAGGGATTGCTTCTTTGAGCAAAGATATCTGGGATGGGGCCTAAATAACACAGGAAGGCCAGCACATGAAGATGTAAGGACATCAAGGACTTTAAATAACAGCAAAGACAAAGACCTCCTAGATTCAATGAGCTCGCTGGGACTGTAACACAAAAAGGAAGGGGGCGGGAGACTGATTCAGGATGCAACCGCAGGAACTGGCAAGGATCTGATCATGCAAGGCCAGGGTAATGAGCTGACATTTTATTTTACTTAATAAAAATTCATTGCAAGATTTTCAGCAGGAGTGTGATATCATCTGAGTACTTGCTGATGGAGTAGAAGTGAAGTGTGAGAGAAGAAGAGACATCAAGCATGGATTGAAAGTTGAGAGCTGGAGCAGTAGATAGATGATGGTACCTACTCTGATGACTGCTAAGAGGGAACAGATTATAGGGTCAAAGAACATGTATATGGGGAATCAAAAGTTCATTCTGGCCGTGTTTTGTTGGATGTAAAGTGCTTAGTAGGCAACTGGCTATACGAATCTGAAGCTGCTGGGTAAAGAGTATAGGATTGGTGGAAAAGTTGGGAATTATTGTCACATGGATGTCGTTTAAAGCACTGGATGGAATCATAAAAAGCAAAAACAGCCACCAGGCACAGTGGCTCATGCCTGTAATCCCAGCATTTTGGGAGGCTGAGGCGGGCAGATCATTTGAGGTCAGGAGTTTGAGACCAGCCTGGCCAACATGGCGAAACCTCATCTCTACTGAAAATACAAAAATTAGCCTGGCATAGTGGCACGTGCCTGTAATCCCTGCTACTCAGGAGGCTGAGGCAGGAGAATCGTTTGAACCTAGGGGTGGAGGTTGTGGTGAACCAAGATCGTGCCACTGCACTCCAGCCTGGGCTACAGGGCAAAACCCTATCTAAAAAAAAAAAAAAATAGAGAGGAACAATCTTACCCAAATTAACAGCTTAAGCATAGGAAGATAAGAATAGCTGGTGATTTATCAAGAAACTGGTTGGCATAATGTCATAGAAGATGAACAGAAAGATTCTTCAGGAAGGAGAAATAATCAATTGTGTCACACACTGCAGAGAGATTTAGTAAAGTGGGACAGAGAATTTACTACTGGATTTGGCAACACTGAGGTCATAGGTAACTTAGACAATGGCAGTTTCAGGAGAGTGATGAGAAGGAATACCATTGGAGGAAGAGAGTAAGAGGGAATCACAGACAGCAAACTAGAAAACTCAACTGTATGACAGCTACCAAAGCAAGACTAGTTGGAAGGGAAGGTAGAGTTTCATTAAAGGTGGGTGATACAAAAGATGATTAAAAGAGAAGGAATTAGATACAGGACTCAAGTGGAAGGGCTGCCCTTCACTGTTGTAGCACAAGGGAAGGCAGAGTACACAGTACAGATGCAGGTAAAATGGAAGACATTGCAAAGGATGGATAAACGAGCTTTCATCTTTTATCTTCCCAGTTTTAATAGTGATCTCAGATGCTGTTGGTAAATTTTATTTTACTGTTGCAATACTTTTTTTGTATTTCCCAAAGTTTCTATAGTGAATATATATTATAATCACAATTTTAAAAACACTACTTTTTGAATGAAACTGAAAACCCACACTGGAAACATATATGGACATTTTAAAACTAGTAATGTTATACAAGTGATTTATTTGAACTTACATTAAAAAGAGGAAAATTTTTTGTGGCACATTCTCTGCCCTGTTCCAGCTTTCTAGCTGTCAAAATGTGCACCCTCCTTGGCTATTTATTTCTAAGGGTTGTGCTTGGAGCAAGGACTTGAGTAACTGCACCAATATTGTAACTTTAGAGCTCAACCAGAAAATGGAAGTTTTCTTTGCCCCCTATGTCAAGTGTAACATAAAAATGTCATATATACAAAAACAATTGGCCTAGAGTATTCCAAACTCCTGTCTTCTTCATTACAATTTTTTTTTTTTTTTTTTTTTTTTTTACAAAACCATTTCCTGCTCTTTTTCATCCAATTCTGCCTCAGGCAAAGGCATTCTATGATACCAGGAAACACACAGTGTTTTGCTATAGATTCCTTTTCCTTTCATTTTTTGATGAAATACTAAGGCAGTTTTCTTCACTGGTTTCAGAAACCAAGTGGATGCAATTTAGGAGTTTACAGAAGCACCAAAAATCAATGTAGAGAGGAAGAAGATGGGGCCATGAATGTAAATAGCTTATTGACTGAGAGCAACAGGAAGAGGCTGAAATATCCAGCCAGCACTTGCTTGTGATTATCTGCCACCCTCTTCCTTCCATGGGGAGGGAATGGCCTGGTCTCACTGAGCTCACATTGCTTTTAACATACATAAGAGACCAGATGTTTAAGGTTTAAAACTTGGCATTCCATAAGGAGAAGGATATCACTGATCAGGATTACAAGTATTACTTTTCTTCTTAGTTGAATAATAAGTTATTTTTCTTAATTTCAAAAGATTCTGTTGGACGAGGACAATTCACCTCATCTACATGAGCATTGGCTCTTCTCAAATACTCTCTATTCACACTTTTCTATGTGATTCCATCCAGATCTGTGCTTTCAATGCCATTCACATGACAATCATTCCCAAGTTTTTCTCCAATCCTATCTTCTCCACCCAGCTTTAGATTCACAGAGCCAACTGCCTGCAAAAGCACTTCATATCCAACAAACTATGGCCAGAATGAACTTTCGATTCCCCAGGCCCATGATCTTTCACCCTAAAATGTGTTCCTCTCTTAGCAGTCATCAGAGTAGGCACCACCATCTATCCATTGCTCCAGCTCTCAACTTTTAGTTTGCTGCTGTTGTTAGAAAATGCAATGACAGGAAACCCTGGCTGAACAGAGAAACTTTTTTTCAACAAACATGATCCTGATTTGTAAACAGTGTGAATTCTCCTGGGAAAAATCACCCACTGGTGGAAAACTGACAGCCTTTCCCTCCCTCTCTCTTTCCTTTGCTCCCCTCCCTTTCTTTTTATCTACCCTCCTTTATGTACAGGAATAATTTATTTTCTCTTTTGAAATCCTTTCCATAATGTGAACTCCCTCTGGAAGGACCAAGCATCTACTCAGGAGGCTGTTGTCAGTTGTGAGAATTTTAAATACTTGGTGGTTTAAGCTTTCATCTCATCTACATTTGTAATAAACCACTCTGAGAAATATCTTTTGTTACACGCAGTGATTCTCACCTGGGGAGGGGGATAAACGAGGAGGAGGTGCGAAATGTGTGCAAAATGAGGAGGTACAAACCTGTGTGTGGCAATGCGTTCCCTAGAGATTTGTGTAGGTGACTGCCTACCATCTTCCCAACCTTCAGAGTGACGATGGACTTTTCCCCCCTTCCTTGAATAGCCAGAATAAACTTTTTTTTTTTTTTTACAGTGATGAAAACAGATGCCTGAACAGGGCAGTTTTCATCTAAAGAAAATTCTCAATTATCCTGTGGATTTTCTATGGCCTAGTTTCAATTCTACAAAGGTCTCTACTAATGCTTTATACATTTCAGGTTCACTTTGCCCTCATGAGTCAGTGACCACTCAGAAAATACCCACTACATTTAGTACCAGATGAAGCAAACTATAAAGAGAGATAAATCAGCGGGAAAAATCATGCTGCATACAAAAGACAAGGAGAAATGTTTTGGGGGTATCTCACAGTCTAGATTATCAACATCACTATTTTCCAACAAAACAATGCCTTAGAGGCATTTTAATACTTTCTGAAACTTCTACTTGTATCTCAGATTCACAGAAATGGGTTCAGCCATTTTGTAAGTATTGTACAATTAATTATTTAATTCATAAATGATTCAAGAGAAATCTTTTCTCCTATCTGATAGCCATCTTTAAGTCATTTCAGAAGTCATTAGCAACCCTACGGGTCAATGGGAAAGAAACAGAAGGAAGATAAAGGACAGTTCAGTTTGTTGCTTACTAGAGCCCTGACAGAATTCTGGTAAATGCAAGACTAGAGAAGAAAACAGACTAAAATAAGATTTCCCAGTGTTCTATCTTGGAATTTCAATTATTTATGTGCTTCTTGGCTTCCACCACTGTGAATAATCCAGAGCCAGCCAATATAAAGGCAGCTATGAAAATAAGTACATTTTCAGGGAACAAAGGAAATCAGGGTGGAACTAAAGGAAATGATGAATGAACCCAATTTTTCAAATCTAGAAATTGCAGTGAAAGAAATTTAATTTGCTTTGACCTCCTATAACATTTATACTTGTACCAACCATTTTGCACTTAGCACACACTGACTTGTGCCATCATTATCGTTAGTAATAACAATAGTAATAGGTATTAACTGATCTTTCACTAAGTTCTAATCTATCCAAGGCACATTGCAAACAATGTTTCCAATCCTTTCAGCATCCTCCAAGATAAGTATTATCATTTGCATTTTACTGAGAAGGGAACCAAGGTTCAGGGGTAAATAACCTGCTCAGGGCCACAAAGTCTGCTGGATCAGTAAGGGTCGAACCCAAGACTGGCTGACCCCAAACCCACTCCACACAGTCTGTCAACATCTGAAAGAGCCATTTGCAGGCCTCACTCTCTTTCTTAGTGAGATTGTAAGCATCCAACTGTAGAGTGGAAGTAGAATTTCTAGTGGGACAAGACCTGGAATTCCCATATTTTTACATCACTTATTTCCAGTGGAGTACTTAGTGAGTACTATTGATTGAGTCTCCATTGTATCAGGAGATTTTTGTTTGTTTTCATGTCGTTTTTTTCTTTCCACAGAAGTGCTAGCCGCAGCAATGCAGTTACTGTGTGGACAGATAGTAATGTTTTTGCTACCAACAGTATAGGCTGGGTCAGCTAACACAGTATTTTTTAAAATGTATTGCAACCCTGTCTTAGCACTTACAAATGGGTGGTATACATAAAAACCTATCCCGGGGAGCCCCACGAACCTGACATCTTTGAGGCAAACAGTGGTTACCTACAGGTCACCAATGGGAGCAGACACAGGGGTGTAAAGTGTATCACCCCAAGTGGTTACTGAGTATGACTGCCAATATGACGACTGTGGTCAGGGTGTCTTGTTCCACTCTAAAGATAGATTTTCCAGTAGAAGGGGCACTGCAACCTGTCATTACAAAGGGAAATTCAATCCCACCAGCTTGAAAAGCATCGGTCACTTTGAACCTCTTTTATACAATAAAGGAAAATGCTAACCTATCAGGATATCTAATGTCAAAAGAAAAACAGTGTAGCTCCTTGCTGGATTACTCTGCCTCAGCAATTTAGAACAAGTGAGTACCTCTAAAGAAAGGATGGAAATTGTGTCTCTGCTTATGAAAAATTACTAAAAATTGTTGGCATATCCCTGTTAATCCGTTCAATGGTACTTAATCAGCACACGACAGACACTTCAGCACAAATGTTGCTATCTTCTGAGGCAGCCACAGCTTGCACAAGGGTCAAAACTGAACTCGGTGAAATGTAAATGTACCCTTTCTATCCAAAGAAAGATGTATTTGACTCACTGATAAATGAAATGTGAGCTGTTTCTCACAAACTACACATATAATCTTAAAAAGCTTTTGAAAACCATCCAACAGACAAAATGAGCCACTCTGGAAAGAATTTCTTCCAAAAATTGTTAAAAATGATAAATGCACTATCAGTCAATTTGGGCAATATTATATACCCCTCCAATACTATTCAAGAAACAAATAGAGATAAAAAAGAGATTCCTCAATTCTCAAAATTGTATAGTGCCTTTTTGGCTTGATTTTTAGTAGACAAAAGAGTAAACTCTTCCTTTTTAATAGACAAACGGTTGTGCTTCAGCCTACAGCTCTCCCGTCCTGCTTTAGCCACATCAAGGGATTCCTAAGTGACCTTGGCTAAAGCAGTTAACCTTCCTGCATTTTAGTGTGGCCAACTGTGAAATAAGAAAGATAATGACAACAAAAATAATAAGACTCAGCACCTACATACCTCACTGAAGTATTTTTATGAATTAATCATACTGAGCTTTCAAAGTGGTTTTATGCTTTAAAAGCATTTGACAACAGTTAGCAAATTCCCACATTAACGTACTATATATGGTCCATAGGATTACATCAGAGACTTTGCATGATACAGTGCATTCAGGTTACTTTGTGGACAAGACTTTAGATGACATTAAAAGAAAGATGTTCTCTAGGCTGGGTGCAGTGGCTCACGCCTGTAATCCCAGCACTTTGGGAGGCCGAGGTGGGGGAAGGCACCTGAGTTTCAGATCAGCCTGACCAATATGGAGAAACGCTGTCTCTACTAAAAATATAAAATTAGATGGGCGTGGTGGTTCTCCAATCGCTTTTGCTATTTATCCCAGGGAGGAACAAGAAAATTAATTTTTAAAATTGCATCCAGTGCTATGGTCTGAATGTTGATGTCCCCCCAAAATGTATATGTTAAAACCTAACACCCAATAAGATGGTATTAAGAAGTGGGGCCTCTGGGAGATGATTAGGTCATAAGGGCTCCACCTTCACGAATGGGATTAATGCCCTGATAAAAGAAGCTCCAGCAAGCATATTACCCGCATGTAAGGGCACAGCAAGAAGGTACCATCTACAAGGAACTAACTAACTGCTGGCACCTTGATCTGGGAATTCCCAGCCTCCAAAACTGCCAGAAGTAAATGTTTGTTGTTTATAAGCCACCCAGTTTAAGATTTTTGTTATAGCAATCCAAATGGACTAAGACATCCAGTTGAGTAAGAATTATAAAAGTATCTAAGTAAAAGGTCAGGCCTTGACAGTTTAAATGCGAGCTCTGAGAACAGGTGACGGATAGCTTGTGAAGTGAGATGACTCTGCCTCTCACCCCAGCAGTCCATTCCTTTTCCAGTCCTGTCCTTTACAAGGGCCTCCTCCCTTACTCTCCACTGAATCACATCCTTCTCTCCTATCAAAAATGCAACTTCTAAGACAGACTTTTCTGATTAGACACACTCTCCTTACCACGTGAAGAAATTCTTACTACCAAATGAAGTTGTACTTTGTTTAATTGGATCATGTAATACATAATTATTAATCATTATAATGTATTTTATCATCAGTGCCTAGTGGCCAGGCCCAGGACTCCCCTTCCTGAAAACATGAAGCCAAGTACAGCGCTCTTCAGTTCTATGGCCACCCAATGAATGGTGCTAATTAGACTTAAAACATCTTTAGATATTTATCATAGATAGCATAAGACTTCAAAAATCAATTGTTATTGATACATCAATAACCATCTCTTGGATTCAACACATGTGACTTTGCAGATACAGCTTTAGATTCTATCTCAATCGTCATGAATTCAGAGGATGTGGACAGAAAACCATCTGCTTTATGTAGCTCCTTTCCTTCTTCCGTTGGCTTTCCCGCTTCACTCCACCTCAGCATGATCCGAACAGTATCATTTAAGGACTCCCATCTCTCCTCTTTTACATGAGAAGATCTACCGGCAAAATGCTCAGTCCTGACATGTTCTTTGACACACATAGTTTTGCGGTATCTCATTAAGTAATTGTGTTTGATGTTCGCATCAAAACTGGTGTGCAAGTCATTGAACAACGGTATGAGAACCCAAATACTGACCGGACTGCGAGGTCTAGGAATCTTAAGGAATTATTTTGCACAGCTGATACTTTCTTCTGTATCTAGAGTGAACGAATCTCTTTGTTGGAGCACCAACCTGGAAGTCAGGGGGCCTGGGTTCCAGTCCCAGCACTGTTCCTGATCAGGAATGTGTCCTTGGACAAGGTCCATCAGTTGTCTACACCAATGCTTCATCAAAATGTTTAATCTTGATCACCTCTCAGCTCCTTCTTAATCTTAAAATATATAGAAAATAATATGATTCCATGGCTTCTCATACACATGTTCGTGTTAAAGGCATATCAAAGGAATGGAGAAGCACACTGTGGTTTTTTCTGCAGGGCGACAGTGGGGACAGGGTATTGCTCTGTTACCCAGGCTGGTGTGCAGGGGCGTGATCTCAGCTCACTGCAACTTCCACCTCCCAGGCTCAAGGGATCCTCAACTCAGCCTTCCAAATAGCTGGGACTATAGGCACGCACCACCATGCCTGGCTAATTTTTGTATTTTTAGTAGAGACGGGGTTTCACCAGGTTGCCCAGCCTGGTCTTGAACTGCTGAGTGCCAGTGATCCATCCACCTCAGTCTCCCAAGTGCTGGGATTACAGACGTGAGCCACTGTGCCTGGCCTGGTGTTTTGAATTTGAATTTACTATACCACTTTTGGATTTACTACACAATTTCTAAAGAGCTGGAGTAAAGCTTAGACCTCTATTTAAAGATCCACAAAACTAACAGTCCCCATAAACCAGAAAAGGTAGCAGATGAAATTAAAAGTAAGCACCAATTCAAATCAAATCCAAACTGCTATTCTTTTGCCTACAGTTGGAAACCTGAAGACAACAGGTAATAACAGATCAACCAACAAACAAACAAAAAACAGGAAAAGTCACGGAATTAAGAAGATCCTATACAGAACTTCTGCTTCTCTTCTTCCTCTTCACTGAGTGCAAAACACGCAGGGATTGCTTGGATTCTAAAACACGAAATTCTGAAACACAAGAATTCCGAAACGTACAGGAATTGCAGGAATTTCTTATGCAGGAATCTCTCAGAGACAATAGAGCCACAATACAAGTGCAAACCAAGAGGAAGATAAGTCTCTAAAAGCCTGATAGGGGAACAAAGCAGTGTAGAAAAAAATCATAGTCTCTAAATGGGTGCATGGATAAATCAGCTTTAGAGGACAACCAAAAGAGAACAGTCCTGGTTCAGCCACTCTCAGGCTCTCTCTCAGGTGCAGCAGTCTCTGTGTTAACTCCATCTCCACTCTGGAAAAAATCATGCTGGATGCAATGAATGCTGATTTGCTGGAGTCTTTAGGAAAAAGATAGGGCTACAGTAAGTCAGTAGCCACTAACGCTGGAATTACAGCTACATCTGTGGCCATGTAATTAGCTGTACTGCTAAGCATCTGCCACAAAATTGCCACTATGACATGTGACCTGGTAACACCACAATTAGAACAATAACATCACGAAGTCTAAAGGAAGCCTTAATTATTCATTTAATTTGAAAAGGAAAGCTGGAGGGGACAGCTGCTAAGGACACAGCTTTTCTTTACTCACTGCTACTTACTTGACTTTGGGATTTTTCTGTTGTTAATGTCATTCTCTTCTCTATTTAATGAACCCTGATTTTCCTAGAAGTCCCACAAAAAAGATCAGTATTAAATCCAAGTAGTTCCAGCCGGGTGCGGTGGCTCAAGCCTGTAATCCCTGCACTTTGGGAGGCCGAGACGGGCGGATCACGAGGTCAGGAGATCAAGACCATCCTGGCTAACATGGTGAAACCCCGTCTCTACTAAAAAATACAAAAAAACTAGCCGGGCGCGGTGACGGGTGCCTGTAGTCCCAGCTACTCGGGAGGCTGAGGCAGGAGAATGGTGTGAACCCGGGAGGCGGAGCTTGCAGTGAGCTGAGATCTGGCCACTGCACTCCAGCCTGGGCGACAGAGCGAGACTCCGTCTCAAAAAAATAAATAAATAAATAAATAAATCCAAGTACTTCCAATTATTTCAGGCATGTGGGCAAAACATTAGCTCCCTGCAACAGACCAACTCAAACTCCACCTGAATGAGGGTTACTCTGCTATTTAATGCACTCAAATGGTGTAATGAAAATCAAGCTAGTGACTGCAATGTGCCTCTAAGTTTAGACAACAAAGATTTGTGAGTCTACCATGGCACACATACACTACTCCGAGACTTCATAGTATAGAAAAGGAAAAATGTATTTGCAAGAAGTACAAGGCATTACGTGAAGCAATGATGCCACATAGGGTTTACAAATCTGGAGCCATATACAACGAGGAGGAAGGGGTAACATGATTGGGGATCAAAGAAGGACTCATGGCAGAAGTGACATCTGAAGTAATTCCTAGTCTGGGCCGTGAGGGAAAATAGCATTTCTGACAGCTGGGTTCGCGTAAAGGATAACTCAGAGGCAAAAAAGAGCTGAGGGAGCTTCAGAGATGGAGAATGGCTGCAACTAGCTGAAGCAGCAGAGAGAGAATGCCTGAAAGAGAGTGGAAAATAGGTTTTAGAGCGCTCTGAAGGCCTGCCTCAAGAGTCTACATTTTATTTGGAAGCCAAGAGATAAACCAACTAACAGTTTCTAATTAGAAAGCTACAAATTTATCATGGTTCTTTCAAGACTATCTTCCTGACGAGGATGTACAAGATTAAATTCAACGGAAATAACTGGAGTTCACTTGGGAAGCCACAATTAAAGCCTAGGAAGGACTCGGTAGGGACATGGAGTGGGGACAAGGGCAAAGGAGACCCATCTCTCCTTCTAAAGCAGGGCTGTCCAATACGAATTTCTACAATGTGAGCCACCAGCCACATGCGGCTACTAAGCACTTGAAGGATGGCTAGTTCAACAGAGAAAGTAAATTTTTAATTTTATTTAACATTGATTAATTTTAATTTAAATAGCTACATGTGGTTAGTTACTACTATATTGGACATACAGTTCTCAAGTAATAAATACATACAGGTAAGAAGTCAAGAAAATCAAGCAAAATGACATTGACGATGTTTAAACAAGAGATGGCAGAAATTTACATTATTTTTGATAGTTTCTCAAAATGCTTGGCATGAGCCAAGTGCCTCTTAAAATACATTAAGGTGTGACCTTCTGGCAGATGGGAACAGTTTTCATTCATCTTTCTATCTCCTTATCTCTAGTACAGTGGCAAGCACTGTAAGTACTCAATGAACAACTGTGAATGAATAAATGAATGAGTTAATGAAAGAGTACACTGTGAATATGAAGTCTAGAACTCACCATTGAAGAATTACTGATTTAGGCAAATGTGTTTGTAGGTGAAGGTAGCAATTGTGGGCTGTCTCCATAATGTCATTTCCTGAGTGTCCCCAAAATAAAAAATCTAGAGCATATGAACTAAACAGCCTGAATGATTAGCATTCACTTTCTTAGTAAAATGGGTAATGCTATTTTTGTTCAAGAGCCTTAAAACAGCCAAAAGAATTTATATGAATGCTGGAACCTTAACATCATCATACATTTATAGTTCAATGCTTTTAGAAATCAATTTGCTGATTATAAAAGGAATACATACTTCTTGTAGAGAATTTGGAATGTATTCAAATAAAAGAGCAAATAAAAATTACTTACAGTTTTTTAATCAAAGACATTCACTGTTATTATGATTCCTTTATGCTTTTTTCTATGTGTATAATATACATATTTTGTCCCAAAAAAGGTAAATTTTTATATTACAAGCAATGCCGATATTCTTTTTTATTTTTATTTATTTATTTATTTATTCATTCATTCATTCATTCTGAGACGGAGTTTCACTCTTGTCGCCCAGGCTGGAGTGCAATGGCGTGATCTCAGCTCACCGCAACCTCCGCTCACCTAAACCTCTGCCTCCTGGGTTCAAGTGATTCTCCTGCCTCAGCCTCCTGAGTAGCTGGGATTACAGGCATGTGCCACCACATCCGGCTAATTTTGTATTTTTAGTAGAGACAGGGTTTCTCCATGTTGGTTAGGCTGGTCTTGAACTCCTGACCTCAGGTAATCCTCCCACCTTGGCCTCCCAAAGTGCTGGGATTACAGGTGTGAGCCACTGTGCCCGGCCTCAATATTCTTCTAAAACAATTTTAATAGCTGTATAATGTTCCATCATGTGAATAGGCCCTAATTTATACAACCATACGCCTACTGTTGGTCATTTAGGTTCATGCCAATCTTCTAGAATGCCATTTGGTGATTTATACTAAGAAACTTAAAATATTTAAGAGCATTGACCTAGGATCTCTACTTTTAGGAATATATTATAAGAAAATAGGCCAGGCACTGGGCTGGAGCAACCACCCCTGTGAAAAGGCAGGAAGCGCTGTGAAAGCACGCTGGCCTCAAATGCCATCATTACATTTGCAGGACTATTGCTAGTCACAGTCTTAGTGCTGCCTATAAGGAAGGCACTGTGCTAGGCAGTTCATGGCATTTTTTACCATTCATTTCCCCACGGTAGATAGGGAAATAACCATTAAGGACTTGTTAATAACCCCATTTCATACATGGGAAGATTGAAGGATATAGAAGGTAAGTGGTCTGAGGTCCCTCACTTAAGGAGCATGAAAGATGGGACTCCACCTTGGCAGCCTGACTGGGTACAGAGCCTGACTCCTGGCCACCCCGGTCACTCCCATACAGCCCACCATACTCATAAACTCTGCTCTGAATGTGATTTACAAAATCAGGTTGGAGTTTATATCCTCATTTTATGCAAACAGTTTCTGGCTAATGTGCAAAAGTATCCTAATCATGTCAAAGTAAAAGGAAAATAATTCACAGAAACCCCTTTCTATAGCTACAGCTCATAAATCTATAGCTTCACTAGGGTATTTCATTGGAATTAAGCTCTATAGTCATTTAAGATTTAATTGGAATCAAATGTGCCACACTTACCGTACTGACATAGTCACAAGAGAATACAATTGTGCTGTGCCAAAATAAATGTTTCTCTGACTGAGATTATGGGCATTCCTTTTCAAATTAATTAGTTTAGAATTTTCCATTTTTATTAACGGATTGCTTATACTACTGACCACATGAGCTGGCAGCAGGAAAGTCATTTAACTATGTGACCATGAGCTGCCTGTACTGCCCCACCACTGCATACGCCATCCTCAGGCCTTGAGTTAGAACAGGAAATAACTGCACCCCACTCTCCCATCTCACTTTCTCCTTGCTCGCCACATTCGTATCTGTAGGTAGAAGGTAGCAAGTGGAAAACAAGCAAACTTGATCAACTTCCAGGCTTAGGAAAACAGATGTGAACCAAACAGGGAAACGTCTATTTTCCAAGTACCTTCACTGTGTATTGCTTTGAGACCTTGTAACACATTTTATTAACGTGAAAAGATGTCTCAAATGAATGCATCTATTCAGATGTCAGGGTACTGGTCTTTCAGAACCTCTTTATTGGGCTATATTTGCCATTTTCAGCCTCTCTCATGCTGACCGGTTGATTTCATTTAATAGGATTCAGTGAGTCTAGACAATCATGTATGGAATTTCTCTTATAATTCATTTTATGATAATAATACCTTTCATTTGGATTGTACGTGTAGTTCTCACATCACTCATTGAGTGCTCACAATATTTCAGTTACAGGCATCAAAAGAAATCATGCCCATTTCAGAGGCTAGCAGTGAAAAGATACGTTGTGGTACTGCGTGCAACAACTCAGTCGCTGCATCTGGATATCTTCCTTTTCAACGACCGTCCTAGGCTTTTTTTTTTTTTTTTTTTTTTTTGTAAGTATATGATCATGTAATAACTGAAACATCATAGATTCCTAGATTGTCTTATTATCTCTCAACACTGTTGTAGTAAATCAGTATGTATAATATGCCTACTAAGTGCCAGATACCAACTTTGAAGCTGGGGATATGAGAAGCTTGGGATGTAACTCAATAATCTTTTTTTCTTTTTTTTTTTTTTTTTCCGGTAATTCACCAGATTATCCTGCTGCATGGCCAGGGTTGGGACCAGCAGTGTTGTAGAAAGATTTCAGGCTTCAGGAATTCAAGGGCCTGGACTTAAATCTGGCTCAACTACTAGCCGGCTAGGTGACCAAGGCAGTCATTTTGCCTCTCTGAGCTTCAGTTTGTCTAGAGTCAAGAGAAATACGGATAAAATAAAATAGTGGATATAAAGGGTCTGGAACATGGCAGGTATTCCGTCAATGGTAACTCTATGGAAAAGGGAGATTAGAGAAGAAGAAAGAAAAAAGGCAGCTCTGCCAACTGGATTCCTTGAGTCTTTGCCTGGGTTGCTGTGACTAAATACCATACCCTGAGTAACTTCTAAACAACAGAAATCTATTGAGCACAATTCCAGAGGCTGGGAAGTCCAACGTGAAGGTGGATTTGGTATGTGGTGAGAGCCTGTCTTCTTTTTGTGTCCTCACATGGTGGAAGCAGGTAAGGAACTAATCCCATTCAAAAGGGCGCAACCCTCATGACTTAATCACCTCTTAAAGGCCTCGTCTTCAAATATCATCACCTTGGGAGTTTAATTTGTATATATGAATGGGGAGGGGCACAAACATTCAGACAATAGCACCTTGGGACCATAAGACCAGTTTTATAAAATGTGATATAACAAGACCCTAAAGAAGGCTCTTTCAAAACCCAGCACTTACTTCCAAAATGCAGGCATGCAATGACGTTTATACTTCCCAAATGCAGAGGACCAGGTGTCTGAGTGTCAAAGACAGACATCCTTTCTGGAGGAAACAGGCTGGATAATTCATCAATAGAGAGCTATAGAAAAGAGCATGCAGCTTCCTGAATGACTAGACCAAAAATAGTCACCACAGGAAGGCAGGAAATCTGTTATTAGTGAAAAAGATAATTACATCTCATTTTAGAGAATGTTTGCTCTACTGGCCACCACAGGGATCCAGGGGTTGCAGGTGCCAGAGGCATTTCCAAGGACCAACTGGAAGTGAAGCGCTGTCATTCATTCTCCATGATACCCAAGGGTATAGCTCAGTCACGAGGAGAGATGACCACAGTATTGGCCACATCTCTGATGGGCAGGCTGCAGGTGGCTCCATGAAACCTCTGTACTAAAATCATAACACTCTGCAATCAAAAATGCAGAAGCCTCTCTCAGATCTAACTGCTGGCTGTAAATTGTGGAGCTAGAAAAATAAAACTGAACTATTACCTTCAGTAAGGAGTATGGATTCAGTGATAGATCACTTTGCTCATCATCTTGAACAAGTAAACTACACTCAAAATCTACTAATGGGCTTCAAGCCAATCCCCACTTATTACAGCCGCCACAACAGGCAGACTGAGGGCATGATGTCAGGTTTTATGGTAATGCTCAGAAAAAGTGAGTAAAAACTCGGCTATCACAAAGCTACAAGGGCTGTAGTTACTGGCATTGACTTTGAATCCTATGAGGGAAGGTCAAGGTGAGAGAGGTATGAAAGAGCTCATTGTATTCTCAATACATGAGCTCCAAATTTAATAACTTTGCCATAATTAAGGGAGAGAAATGCAGAGAGAGAATGCTCCTATTTATAGGGACTACCAAATTCCCAGTAGGAATTTTGTGTCATCTCTAGTGCCACCCTCATGCTACAAAGGCACCTGAAAGAAGATGCCACTCCTTAGAACAAAGCATGCATTTTTAAAAACACTTGGCTAAAATTTACTAGCATAACGTATTTCTCTCTAGCAGTAAGATTTTTCTCTTTTCATTTTGTATAGATAAGGGCAAAATTAATTTGGAACTAATGAACTGGTAATATGTGTATAGGAGTCAGTCACTGATAAGCCTTCCTGCTTCGACTACACATTTAATCTTCTGGGTTTATGACAGCAATTCCAAAGATGGGGGGAGGAGCACACAGCTGTTTAACTTAGGGTTTATTTTCTCCTCTCTCTTTATACTGTTGAAAGTGCCAGAGATGACAGTAATAGCATTATCTGATTTGATTTCAGTAGCAATCTTTTTAATTTAATAACTCTGATGTCAGCTTCTCTGTCATGTTGCCAAGTTTAATTCCCACTTCCACACGATTAATACTCTAATGAAGACACTGATTTTAGTGCTAGTACACACTTGTAAAGCTTTGCTCTTCTTAGCTACAACCGAAGCCTCTGCAGTGAACTATGATAAATTAACCCTACCTAGAGTCCCTATCAGTTACAAGATTAAAAACCATCGAACGTTTCCATTTTGCTCTAAAACTTTATTACCATATGGCATATTTAACATTTTAGTATCTCTTTAGTTTCCAAGTATTTTATTCTACTCCTGGTGATTATTCCCAAACCACTCCACAAAAGGTAAGTGGTCCAGTTTCTAATTAAACCTACAGAGAACAAGTGACTTTCTCCCAAGATCGGACTTACCCAATGCCCATCTCAGAATCAATTGAAAACCTTTTTTGTTTCCTGGTCACCTGCTCCATTAAAGTAAAGAGCATTTACCAAGCACCTACTCTGTAGAGGGTTGTGCTAAACCTGGCTGACACAAGCTAATCACATCCTATTTGTTAAAGTACTTCAAATGATCGGCACGTTTTCTATCTACACACAGAACAGTAGGGGGTATCAGGATCCTTTTTAATTCTAAAAGGCCTATTGGCCCCTTTTTCTTCTTGAGATTTATTTAATACAGAGTTTAAAATCAGGGAGAGAAGATCAGTAGAGACTGAAAGTCTGAATAATTCAAGCATGCAGCTGTGGTTGGGAAGTCCAAAACAGCCCAGCTCCCAAAGCTTATAGCTACATTAGGAAGAGATACACAAGCCCCCAAATATCTAATTTAACAAAGGTAACAAAACGGTAACAAAAAGGTAGCTCTCTGTGCTAACAATTCAAGGATAAAGGGTGCAAGGAGTGAAGTCCCTAGTTCTACCTCTCTGTCCA
The DNA here is from genome assembly GCF_003255815.1 of Theropithecus gelada. NCBI lineage: Eukaryota > Metazoa > Chordata > Mammalia > Primates > Cercopithecidae > Theropithecus > Theropithecus gelada. The sequence continues at coordinate 70,735,243 of NC_037685.1, forward strand.
CAGAGATGGACTACGCATCTTGGATCTCCCACCAGCAACTACAAAAACCTCCCATGGTGATATTGTGAGGCTTTACCTTTTCCCCAAACTTCTTTTTCTTTTCTTTTTTGAGACAAAATCTTGCTCTGCCATCCAGACTGGAATGCAGTGACGCAATCTCGGCTCACTGCAACCACGACCTCCCAGGTTCAAGTGATTCTCCTGCCTCAGCCTCCCAAGTAGCTGGGATTACAGGAGTGCACCACCACGTCTGGCTAAATTTTTTTGTATTTTTGTGGGGACGGGGTTTTGCCATGTTGACCAGGCTGGTCTGAAACTCCTGACCTCAGATCCACCTGCCTAGGCCTCCCAAAATGCTAAGATTACAGGCGTGTGCCACCATGCCCGGCCTGCCTTTTCCCCAAACTTCTTAACCTCACGATGACTATTAAGAGCACCAACCAATCTCTCTTCTATACTGAAGGCATGGCAATGAGCTGTTTTTATTTTATTACCCTATTAGAAGTCATAGTGATTATTTATTTACAGTGATGGTCAAAGCTTGTCCTCTTGGGTTTTAAGGAATGACTCCAAGCCAGGCCTTTGTTAGTTTGTACCTGGATCATGGCAGCAGCCTCCTTGCTGGTCTTCCTTCCTCAGTCCTCTCCTCCCTTCACCATTCCTTGAGAGAACAGACCTGCAGCCCAAGCCCCCTCAGCACCTCTTTTCAGATAACCACATTCCTATTTAAAACGGAACCAGGCCCATGCCCACTCTCAGTCCACGAGGTCCAGGTGTAGATGGCCCTGTACACCATCCTTTCAGGAGAGACGTGAACCTGGTCTAGCCTGTCTGAAACCAGAGGCTCAATTCTAGGACACTACCTGGGTTTCTGAGAATTTGATGTAGGCCTGGAGGTTCTGGCCATCAGCTTAGTGCTGTAGAAAGGCACCTCCCTGAGAAAGGAGCTGGTACAGAGATGGTAAGAAAAGACCCATAAATCATGACTTTGCTGGAGCTCCTGGATCCAGCAGGCCGAAAGCCAGGCTATCTTTGGTCTTCAGTAACTTGAGCCAATAAATTCTTTTTTGATTCAACTGCTTTGAATTGGGTTTTTGTCACGTGCAGCTGCAACGGTCACACCTGACACAATCACACACATTGTTGACATGACACTCTTACTTGAGAATCCTCCTGTTGTGCTACTTTGTCCAGGATTCTAGAAAGTTTCCTGCAAAATCCAAATGAGTCTATTGTTTTTTTTCAAACTCCTCTCTCTTACCAGTTGGGTTCTTTTTACCTCCAGATAAGCCAGTTTCTCTCTATCTTGATCCCCCAGGTCCTGCCTCAGTGTGTTTCTTCATACCCTTCATCATCTCACTTTCCAGGTAGAAGCCCTTTGCATTTTGCTTTTTTCATTTTATTGTGGTTTTTTTTTGTTTGCTTGGTTAGTGTTTTTGTTTTATTTTGAGACAGGGTCTTGCTCTGTTGCCCAGGCTGGAGTGCAGTGATGGTGCAATCACAGTTCACTGAAGCCTCAACCTCCTGGGCTCAAGTGATCCTTCCACTTCAGCCTCCCAAGTAGCCGGGACTATAGGTGCATGCCACCATGCCTGGCTAATTTTTTATTTGGTGTAGAGGCGAGGTCTCTCTACGTGGCCCAGGCTGCTCTCAAATTCCTAGGCTCAAGCAATTCTCCCACCTCCCAAACTCCCAAAGTGCTGCCATTACAGGCATGCGCCACCGTGCCTGGCCCCCATCTCAATTCTTCATTCTACTTCTGTTGGCACTAGCGCATTTCCTGTACTCCTTATTATGCACCTGCTGATAGATTAACAAGGATGTCATTCCCTCAATTAAATTATACATTTCTTAAGAAAAGGCCCATGAATTGTATATCAAATGTTCTCAAACCTTTTAAAATGTATACCACACCTCTTGATAAGTATAAAAATTTGACACCTCTTTTAATTTCAAAATAAATTAAGTATTCTGACCAAAAGCAAACCCAATATTTCACATAGTATTAAACATAAATTAAACCTGGATAAGAAACCTGGATTGTGTCTCTCAGACAGTGATTCTCAGACTTGAGTGAGCATCGGAATCACCTGGAAAACAGGAAAACACAGATTGCTGGGCTCTACCTCCACAAGTCGTTTCTCAGTAAGTCTGGGGTGGGGCATGACAACGTGAATTTCTAACACATTCCCAAGTGATGCTGATGCTCTTCTTTGGGGACCGCTGCCCTCGAGTCTCGTCCTTTCCTCCCTCTATCTTAGTAGTTGAGAAGAGCATGGGCACCTTTGAGGTCTAGATCCAGAAGCCCACATCGTAGGTGCCCCATCAGTTCTGTTGTTCCTGGTGTTGTTATATTTGCTGTTAGCAACAGGAAGTCGATGTCTAAAGCCGGACTAGTAAGCAGGCCTTCTGATTCCCAGCCCAGGGTTCTTTGAACTCTGCCACAATACCTCCTATGTGGATACATCATTTAGTATAGTGCCAGCCTCTCACGCTATCCTTTCTCGTATCTTATTCTATTACTCTGCGCTGCAATGTTTGAAATTATCTTTCTCTAAACAGCCCGGAATTTTTTTCCTTCTGCCTCCCTAATTCAATTAAAATTCAATGTTTAGAGAGTCTGTGCTTTAAAAGAAATTAGACAATGGGCTTAAACTTGCCTCATTTCCTTTCCCCCTAACAATTATTTACAATTTTCCTACAAAATATATTGAGGCTTCCCCCAGGCTCTATGTATGGGATTCTCAACTTTATGGACACTGTTGAGGATGCTTATTTGTGGCATTCAACAAAAAAGAGGGGTTGGGGTGGGTGAGGGATGGAGAAACAAGATTCATGAGGTGAAATGTTTTCTCTTCATTTACCCCATGGAGAGGGCAGGTTGGAACCCCTGCTCTGAGTGTGGTCATGGAGCTTCTAAAGAGGCATCAACCATGTGTTCAAAAGCTTGACAAGAGGCTGGCCCAGAGTGAACCAGGGCAGAGAAGCATGAGGCTAAGGAAAAGAGAAGCCAAGAGTCAAGCAATTAACATTTTTTCCATGCTTCACTATAATTAGCCAGATCAAAGGGGACTTGGGCTCACAGATTTCACCAGGACACATGACTCTCTCAGGACCGTGAGCCAAGGGCCCAGGAGGTCTGCAGTACAACTAATTGTTCACGGGCAGAACTCTGTTTTCTTGTAAATCACTCTCTTGTGGATCCCTTATCACTTGTTCTGATTCTGAAGTGCCACACTTGAGAAAATCCCCAGGCCCTACATGGCTCCCATTTACAGCATTTGCTGTGTGTGTCACAGATGGTGCACAAACACCTCAAAATCGCCTTGCTAGGAAGGCTCTGAGGCTGGAGGTTAAGTAGCTTGGCCAATGCCTGACTGCTAGGAAGTGGCAGGAACTGAACTCAGATCTTTCAAAAAATCAGTGATTTGCAAGTGCTCTTTCTGATCATACAAGAGTCATCTCAGCAGCATATTAAAAATACACATTTCGGCCAGGCGCAATGGCTCACAACAGTAATCGCAGCACTCTGAGAGGCCGATGCGGCAGGATTGCTTGAGCCCAGGAGTTCGAGAAGATCAGCCTGGGAAACATGGTAAGACTTCGTTTCTACAAAAATTAAAAAAAAAAAAAAATAGGCATGGTGGTGTGCCTGTGGTTCCAGCTACTCGGGAGGCTAAGGTGAGTGGATCTCTTGAGCTCGGGAAGTTGAGGCTCCAGTGAGCTATGATCGTGCCACTGCACTCCAATCAGAGCAAGACGTTGTCTCTAAAAAACACACACACATGTACATCTTGATCTAGTAAGTCCAGGGTGAGGGTGAAGCTGGAACACGGGATCTTTAAAAAGCCCCAAGTGATTCTTATTTTCCCTCAGGTGTGGTAAACCAGTTTCAAAAGTTAAAAGACCATTTGTGGAACTCCCAACATACTAAACACAGAAACTTCATTTAGTAGGACTTTTACAGATTCCTTAACATGACAGTCTCTTCTAGTCTTTTTCAGAGTAATAAATACATTTTCTTTTTTAAATTTTTATTTATTATTGTTGTATCGCATTTATTTCTTTATTTTAGAGACAAGGTCTTGCTCTGTCATCCAGGTTTGAGTGCAGTGGTGTGATCATAGCTTACAGCAGCCTCAAACTGCTGGGCTCAATCTGTCCTCCCACCTTGGCCTCCCAAAGTGCTGGGATTACAGCCATGAGCCACCACACCTGGCCAATAAATACATTTTCTATTACAACCCATATGTATGTGACTCCTATGCCCAGAACTCTGGGTGGTTCCAAGCTGCACTCAGAACAGCCAGAATGTTTACGGTGACTTATAAATGCTACCTGACCTGGCATCCTCAACCACTGGACACATCGCTCCCTCACTCATTCCTCACAAATACACTAGCCTCCCAGCCATTCTACAAACACTCTAGGAATTCCCACCTTTGTGCCTTTGCACTGACTGTTCCCTCTGCCTCTAACGCTTTTCTTCCAGGTATCCACATGGCCAACTCTCTTACCTGTCTCTGATCAAACAGCAGCTCGATAAGGCCTATCCTGACCATCTTAATATCTAAGATTGCAACCATCCCCCCCACACACTACCTTAACTCCCAATCCCCTCCTGCCACTTTGTTTCTTTTTGCCATGGCACATTCAGCTTCTAACATACCACACAATTTACTTATTATGCTAATTAGTATTTATCTTTCCCACTACAGAGTAATCTCCATGAGGCCAAGGATCTTTGTAGGTGTAATGATGTATCCCAAGCACCTACAACAGTACTTGGTATGCAGTAGGTGTTCAACATATGTTGAGATAATATAATTGAATTATCTATATTATAAATATAATATATAATATATATAATATAAATATAATTTATATTATATATTATATATATATAATTCAAAAATATAACTGATTTAATATAATTGAATAATAAAATTGAAAGAAATTTTACACAATACTTAACCTTACTATGTCTGTACTCTGATATTCTCTATCCAATTCTAATTTATTTTGTTAAGTCTTGACTGTAACTCACTAGTAGGTCACCTACAGTTTGAAAGGCAGACATATTTTGCCAATAACTTACCGAATGCCTATTTAGGGCCCAGATCAATTTCCCAGAATGTGCCTTTTGACAAGTCAAATATAAGAAGCTTCCTCCAAAAGTTCCTGAAGAGACTAACAATTATACATGCTGATAGATCATGTGTAAATAAGAAAGATGATAATATGGTAAAATTAGAAGTTTTGGCATATCATTCCTTTGGCAAAATGTTAGCTTTGATAGTGCCATCACTTTTAATGGCAAAAATTGCTTTTGCACCAACCTAAATAATCAATATATGACTGTGGTGAGGCAGGATATCAGTGAGTCACCGGGAGGATCACTAACATGTTTTAAGTTATATTAATATATCTATAGCACAGAATAATGTTTTAAAGCATATAGTTTAATTGCAATATTTTACAAATTTTCCTTTCAAAACGGTTAAATGGGAAGGACTGGTATTATTTCAGATTAATAAATCCTGATGAATAAGATAAGTAGATTCAATATTATCACTAATGATCAAATATTTATAGTTATATCTTATGGGATCTTAAATCTTATCTCTAATCTTAATTTGATTTCATATTTCAGAATTTAAATTGGAAGATTTCCTCACTGTATTAATTTACTAGAGCTCACATATGAAGTATCATACACTGGGTGGCTTAAACAACAAACATTCTTTTCCCACAGTTCCGGAGGCTGGAAGTCCAAGATCAAGATGCTGGCAGGTTTGGTTTCTCTGGGAGGCCTCTCTGCTTGGCTGGCATTGCAGGTGGTTCCCTTCTTGCTCATCTTCTCATGGTCCTTCCCTCTGTACTTGTCTGTGTCCTACTCTCTTCTTCTAATGACACTGGTTACACTGGATTAAGGCCCTCTCTAATGACTTCATTTTAACTTAGTTAACTTTAACTTTTTAAAGACTATCTGCAAATACAGTCACATTCTGAGGTACTGAAGGTTAGTGCTGTCACACATGAATCTGGGGAGGAAACCCCACACTCCTAATTCTAGTACTTATGCTCAGGAATAAGCATATTCCCCTACATCTTTGCCTGCTCTCATATATGCTACCAAAACCTCAGAGGAAATTGTATAATGTCATTTTCAATGTACATGACCTTCCTGAAATAAATGAAGATGACCTGGCTCATTACATAAATGAATGAATTAAAATTAATTTAACTGCAACTACAATTTCTAGTTTTTTCCATCGACTAGAAAAGATGAAAGGACTCGTATGTTCCCCCAAAGCGTAGGCTTCTTTCCTAGATCTTTCATTTTAGATTCGTTTACACAAACACATCTTTTTCTCTTAAACATTCTTCTCTGGGAATTGATGCAAACGAGAAAGAGAAAGGAAGGGAGGACCAGTCAACCATTCTAGGAGGAAACATAAGGTCAAGAGAATGGTTTACCATCAACCAGGTACAGATGTTATCAGCATCAAAACATCCTCAGAATCACTGCTATTTCCACGTTCTAGAGAGCGGAATCGGAGTAGAAGACAGTTGTCGGGAGAATCTCAGTGGAACTCAGAACACAATTGATACCAGGAATCTGTCAACTCAAACATTTGCTGAAAGCCTACTATGTATAAGGAATTGTGCAAGACCCCAGAGGAGCTTGAGTGAGAAACTGCTGAAAGAAATTAGGATTATGTTTCTTGGTGGAGGAAAAGAGAACTTCAGTGGAGATATGAGAACTGTTTAAAACACACACACACACACACACACACACACACACACACACACACGAAGGGCTTCCCGGCAGAAACAGATTTATCGTCAGAGGCTCCAGAAGACAGAGTTTAATCAACTAGTTCAAATCCTGAGAGGCTGATTTTGGCTAAAAGAAGGATGAGTTTTCTGATATAACTATCTAGTAATAGTGAGGTGGTGAGTTCCTTCTCACCGAATGTGTCAAACAAGGTTTGGGGGTGCTGTGGAGGGATTCATAGGTGAGACAGAGAATAGTTGACTTTCTTGGTTCCTTCTAAAGCTGAGAAACTTCATAAGGTCTGTACCTACTATGGATTTCCAGTGATAGAGTGAAGGGTAATATCCACTTTTATACATTTTCTCAATGACGTTTTGTCTATATTACACATAAAAATATAATCATCTACACAAGGCTGCATTATCTTACTGCCACAGAGGAGCTATCAATAATTTCTTAGTCCTCATCATTTATTATAAAGGATCTGTGAAACATCTCTCCTTTTAACCTCTACCACTCAACTCAGATAAAGCCTGCATTCAAAACTGACCACCTTGTCATGCAGGTGATCCAGCAAGAACTATCTCTTTTTCCAGACAAAACAGCCCCAAGTATAATAATATAGTTTTATTCTACGCTAGGATCTTTTACATTACTTCCTTACAATAACAGTTTCTGGGGAACAATATGATTTCCAATATTCAGCTCTGGTTTCTGTGGACGTAATATTCTGTGATCAACAGTGCGGTTAATAGATGTGATTAGGAAAACAAGAAGAAGCTACCATAAAATGTATACGAAAGAGCACCTGTGGGTCCTGCTGCTAATTCCTTGGCCAAGTTCTTAACAAAGAGTGAGGATCCTAATGGTGTTCAGTGATGAATACGAAGACCAACTGTGAGAAAGGACCTCAGAGAAGATAGTAAACATTTGTCAAAGTTGAGTTCCATTGGATTTCATGCTCTTCTGAGCAGTGGAAACCAAAATCACCTAATTTTCTATCCAGCCAGGCTAGGATGATGATCCACAGTGAGAAACATTTCATGCTAAAGTCATTTATTTTGTTTCATTTCGTTTTTTGCTTGTCACCCCTAAATTAATAAGGGCCACCACCACTCAGCAGCTTAATCAACAGAGCTCCATCATTCTGTCAGCTCCTTAAGAAGCATAAGAAAGCAAGTTGGGGTGGGAAAGGGTTGAATGGCAGAGAAGGAAGGAGGTGGGATAGGGAGGGTTGGGGGGGAGGTGTGGAAAAATAATGTGAGATCTCACATATAATCTAAAGCTGAGGCAGCTATGTAATTATAAAGCTAGCTTTTCTTTCACTTGACAGCACAAGAAAAGGAGGTGAAGATAAGCTTTTAAATGAAACATGACATTCCCTTATTAAATTCTGATTTCGATTTTAAATGGCTTAGTGCTTTGAGTCTAGTTACACACTCTGAGCTAGCCAAGAAGGAGATGTTTAATGGAAGGAAACACTGCAAATTTTTTTGAACCGTGCATGCATGTTTCTAAACAAGTTTGTATAAACACGCTTGTGCTTATAAAACCTTTTCAGGTCATCCAAGCAATAGTTGGCCACCTTTTGGTAAACATAAATGCATTCTGTCTTAATGGGAAAATGCAAGGTATGCCTTTTGTTTAAAAATAACATGATGTGTAATGTGTGCAATGCATTAAGAATTTATTGCCCATTTCTGCTTCAGTTCCTCTCCATCATGGGTAGCCAAGAGAAGCTACACGTCCTTACAAGCAGTGCTCTGTGGTCCACATGAAATTGGGCCATTGCATGCTAGGACCTGTAGACCCCAGACAGGAGGGAAGCTGCAGTGCATTTCCTGTGTCATCAGAGGTCTAGCAAGTTTGGGGTTTTGTTTTCCCTCTCACATAAAAAGATAAACATTCTTGCTTCTTCTCTCCACATCACATCCATTTTAACACCCCCTCCCATCTCAAAGGACTGCAGACATTTCTTCCCAAAGTGTGTGGGAAATGCCCCAAATTGCTGCAGTTTGTATCTGCTTGTCAAATACCATCAGTAATATTCATAATGCCAAATATTGAAATTGCTGCAGTTTGTATCTGCTTGTCAAATACCATCAGTAATATTCATAATAATGCCAAATNCTGCAGTTTGTATCTGCTTGTCAAATACCATCAGTAATATTCATAATAATGCCAAATATTTCTCGAGCACTCTGCATATAGAAAAACAGTTTTACCTACAGTATCTGAGTATGTGGTAGATATTATTAACTTCATTTTATAGAAAAGAAAAACTGAGCTCAGAGAGGCTACACAATTTATCCACAGGTACACAGCAAGTAAATGATAGATTCAAGATTTGTCTCTGATTTCAAGTCCAGGCCTTATCTTACCTTTCCTTTGCTCCCTCCCTCCCTCCCTCCCTTCCTCCCTCCCTTCCTCCCTCCCTCCATTCTTTCCTTCCCTCCCTCCCTCCCTCCCTTCTTTCCTTCCCTCCCTCCCTCCCTTCCTCCCCTCCCTCCCTTCCATTTCTTTCTCTTTTCCTTCCCTCTTTTTTTTCCTTCTCTCCCCTTTCTTTTCCCTCTTTTTCTTTTTAATAGTGCTATTAAGTTGTAATTTACTTTTTTTTTTGAGGCAGAGTCTTGCTCTGTCACCCAGGCTGGAGTGCAATGGCGCCATCTCGGCTCACTGCAATCAATCTCCACCTCCCTGGTTCAAGTGATTCTCCTGCCTCAGCCTCCTGAGTAGCTGGGATTACAGGCGTGCACCACCACGCCTGGCTAGTTTTTGTATTTTTAGTAAAGGTGGGGTTTCGCCATGTTGGCCAGACTGGTCTCGAACTCCTGACCTCAGGTGATCCACCCACCTCGGCCTCCCAAAGTGCTGGGATTACAGGTGTGAGCCACTGCCCCCAGACATAATTTACATATAATTATATTAACATACCTGAAGTACACAATAGATAAATTTTGATGCACATACAATGGCAAAACCATCACTACAATTAAGGTAATAAGCATATCTATTACCTGATCACATTTCCTCAAAATACTTTGTAATTTCTTCCTCCCCCATTCCATTCTATACTCCCCATCCTAGAAAACCATTCATCTGCTTTCTTTCAAAACTGATCTGTTTGAATTTTCAAGAATTTTATATTAATGGAATCATACAGTATGTACTTTTTGTTTTGCTTCTTTCACTCAGCGTAATTATTTTGAGATTCATCCGCATTGTTGTATGTATTATCAATTCATTCCTTTTCATTGGTAAATAATATTCCAGTGTATGGATATACCCCAATATTGTTTATCAGTTCACCTACTGATTCCAGTTTGGGGCTAACAGCATTCCTAGAAATACAGCAACTATGAAAAGCCATACACAACTCTTTGTACGAATATATGCTCCCATTTCTCTTTAGTAGATACCTATGAAAGGACTGGCTCAGTAATACAGTATATATATATTTAACTTTTTAAAGAAGTTGCCAAATTGTTTTCCAAAATGGTTGTACCATTTTACATCGCCACCAGCAGTGTATGAAACTCCCAGTTGATCCACATTCTCATTTATGCTTCGTATGGTTATTCTTTTTAACTTTAGTCAGTCTAGTAAGTGCTGAATGATAACTCACGGTGGTTTTAATTTGCATTTCCTAAATGATAAATGATGGTGAACATCTTTTTATGTGGTTATTTGCCATCCATATAACGATGGTGCACATCTTCTCATGTGGGTATCTGCCATTCATATATTTGTACTCCATATATTTGTCCATTTTGCCCATTTTTAATTGCATTGTTTTCTTATTATCAAGTTTTGAATATTTTTAAATAATTTGGATACAAATCCTTTATCAGGTATGTGATTTGCAAAGAGTCATTCGTTTGTTTTTTTTATCCATCACATCTTAAACGTCATATCTCAGAAATCTTGGCCTAACATGAGGTCATAAATATTTCCTTTTACTCTTTTCTTCTAGAGGCTTTTTATAGTTGGAGTTTTAGATTTAGGAACATAATATCGTTCAGATTAACTCTGGTTTAAGGTATGTGCTGAAGTTGGTTTAAGGTATGTGCTGAAGTTCTTTTTTGTATATGCCTATTTTAAAATTTGATTTTTTTGTTTTGCCATTTTATATTTCTTTTTAAAATTTTTGGACAATTTTAAAGTTTTCTTCTATTCCAGTATTATCAATGCTTTTTCTTTAGGAATGCCAAAATGATCAATAAAGAAGGGGCTTTAAAATAAAGATGGGACCAGGCACGGTGGCTCACGCCTGTAATCCCAGCACTGTAGGAGGCTGAGGAGGGAGGATCCCTTGAGTCCAAGAATTTGAGACCATCCTGAGCAATATACCAAGACCTCGTCTGTATAAAAATTTTAAAAATTAGTCAGGCAGGGTGGCATGTGCCTGCAGTCCCAGCTACTTGGGAGGCTGAGGTGGGAATGATACTTGAGTCAGGGAGGGTGAGGCTGCAGTGAGCCATGATTGTGCCTCTGCACTCCAGCCTGAGTGACAGAGCGAGACCTGGTCTCAAAAACTAAAATAAAAATACTACAACTGGCATGAACCAGACAATATAAAAGTAGCAATTTGTAGGTTACAAGAAATAGAATAGACTCTAAGATAGAAACTCATGGTGCTCCAAGAGAATCCTGCAGGAAGAGCGAATCCCACCCAACTGCCCATCTGCCGATGGCTACTGACTGCTCTGCAGATAGTAACGATGAGGGGTAACAATAAATAGGCATTGCTCTGGAGTCCTATCCAATCAAAGCACTTCACTCGAGAGTAAAAACTAATTAAAGATTGCAGCACCACCCATTGAAGGTAGAGTTAAATCTATCAAATTATATATTCTGAGCAGCATTGGTTTATAAGAAACATTTATCAAGTTTCCTTTTTGTCCTTAATTATAAAACCCCTTTTCACCTGACACTGTTTTCCCGAAGTGTAACTTTTGCCCTGGGGCAAACTGAGGTGGCGATGTCTGTAGTAAGTGCCAAGAGAGCTGTCTGTTTCTCCCCAGGGGTAGGTCACTAGAAACTGAAAGTCCGGAATCTATTTTCTCCAGCTGCTGCTAGTTTTACTAGTTTTACTTCTAGCATTGTGGGGTGGGGATGGCAGATGCCTGAGAAACTGTAGTGTTTTACGTAAGTCTGATATCACTGGATCTATAACCTCAGTTCTTCAACAAACCTTATGTCAATCAAGAGATCAGAACACATCTTTCTAGAAAGAGAAAACACACACACACAATGGAGAAGCAGGTAGAAAGTCAGGAATCATAGAATTAGCTAAATGGAAATAATACAGAAATTTGCAGAAGTGGACAACTTTGCTTCCTGAGTGAAAAAGTTAAATAAAACAAAAAATAATTGAAGAGAAAAACTACTGTTTGAAATATACAGTTTAACCTGAAAGTAAATTACTGGTATTCTTAATCATTACTTTTTAATTTTTTTTTTTTTTTTTTTTTTTTTTGAGAGGGAGTTTCGCTCTTATTTCCCAGGCTGGAGTACAGTGGTGCGATCTCGGCTCACTGCAACCTCTGCCTCCCAGGTTCAAGCAATTCTCCTGCCTTAATCTGGGATTAAAGGCACCCACCACCACACCCAGCTAATTTTTGTATTTTTGGTAGAGACAGGGTTTCACCATGTTGGCCGGGCTGCTCTCGAACTCCTGACCTCAGGTGATCCGCCCGCCTCAGCCTCCCAAAGTGCTGAGATTACAGGCACAAGCCACCTCACTCGGCAAAAATATTTTCTTATGCAGTATTTAAAATGGACTAAAAAAGTCATGGGTATTTAATGTAATGGCTACTTCTGTATCCACTTCCCAAGTTTTCAAATCTTAACATTTTGTCAAATGTGTTTATTTCTTAAAGTAATACAATATTATATATACAATCATTTTTGGCTAAAAATTTGCAAATGAGGTTGAACTAGAAGGCATAAAAAAATAACATTTCCTCCCATTTTGGCTGACATCAGTAATCAGTCACACCATTCTTTATTCCTAACTCCTGTCAATTGATTAAAATTCTTAAAAAAAAAAAAAAAAAGACAGAAAAGAGATATATTCGACACCTCTGATGAATATGTAAGAGCAGTAAACAAAGGATTCAACTAAAGTCAGGGGAAAAACATTGAGCATTCCAGGCCAACTAGCTTGATGTTATGAACAAAGAATATTTAAGAATATACTATTCAACAATTACAGAAGTTTTGCTTTATGAAAAATGAGTAACCTCAGGCCACTAATTTTCATTTTGTAATCAATCACCAATTTAAAGTCTACTTTTCTCTAGATCAAGAATTAGCCCGAAAACACACCTGCTGTGTATTTTTCTGTACCTGGTGGTCTACAGTAAGGTTATGCCTGTTTTTAGATATCTGCTTTGAGAAGCAAAAACAAGTACAGTGCTGTCCTTGAGAAATGCTCTTGATAATAATCTTCACATAGGCACCCTCCATTGTAACTTCCTATCATTCACTCAGGATTTTCCAGCACCTTCTGAAAGTTATATTTCTCACCCATGACAGTTAATGCCTCGAAACATTTTCTTTTTCCGACAGGCAGTTCACAAGTCTCCACGAGACAACCTATTAGCACCTAGAGTTTTCTGGTTCTGAAGTGGGATGGATGGTTCAAATGGGTTTTTAATACTTTCTTTTTAAATTTAAAGACTTTTATTTTATTTTATCTTATTTTATTTATTTTTTATTATACTTTAAGTTCTAGGGCACGTGTGCACAACGTGCAGGTTTGGTTTGTTACATATGTGTACATGAGCCATGTTGGTGTGCTGCACCCATTAACTCGTCATTTACATTAGGTGTATCTCCTAATGCTATCCCTCCCCCCACCCCCTCCCCACAATAGGACCCGGTGTGTGATGTTCCCCTTCCTGTGTCCAAGTGATCTCATTGCTCAATTCCCACCTATGAGTGAGAACATGCGGTATTTGGTTTTCTGTTCTTGCGATAGTTTGCTGAGAATGATGGTTTCCAGCTGCATCCATGTCCCTACAAAGGACATGAACTCATCCTTTTTTATGGCTGCATAGTATTCCATGGTGTATATGTGCCACATTTTCCTAATCCAGTCTGTCACTGATGGACATTTGGGTTGATTCCAAGTCTTTGCTATTGTGAATAGTGTAGCAATAAACATACGTGTGCATGTGTCTTTATAGCAGCACGACTTATAATCCTTTGGGTATATCCCCAGTAATGGGATGGCTGGCTCGAATGGTATTTCTAGTTCTAGATCCTTGAGGAATTGCCACACTGTTTTCCACAATGGTTGAACTAGTTTACAGTCCCACCATAAAGATCATGTCAGGTCTTAAACATGTGCCTACTGTTTCAACAGCTTCCCAAGCCTTACCTTCTTCTTCCTGCTTAAGACTGTCTTCCTGTTCTCTCTCATCTCACCATCATTCTGCAGATCTATGTGAAATGTTTCCTTGACTAAAAACCAAGTAATGCCTTTCCTTCCTTATTTTCAAAACACGTCAAACATATAAGAAATCAGACCAATTTCTCTTTCATCAGTTACAGAATGATTAGCCAGTTCTGTTCCCTTTTTAAAATGTTCCTGTGTGGTTGTTTCGGAAAACATTCATATATTCAGACAATGCATTCTTCAATTCTAAAAGCAATTCTAAAAGCTTGACCAGGTGTGGCATGTTTGGAATCTGGGAGAAGACAAGATAAGTATCTATTAAGAGACTCTCTCTCTCTCTGCCAGTTTTGTGCTAAGGTCCATTCCTGGCCATTGGAGGGGTGAGATGGCAGGCGTGAAAGATGTGCCCAGTCACGCATGACACTGTCTGCCTTTCATTCCTCTGCTATTGGCCACTGTCATGACTGATGACCACGCTGTCCTGGGTGTTATTAGAGAACATTTGCTAGCTGTATATCTGTACCTTTTCCCAACTCCCATTTCCTGTCCTTTGGAAGCATTAAATGGGCATTTTCTGAATAATAGCAAATAACCTTAAAATTTTACTAACTGGAAACAGTTGTGAGAGGTTTTGTTCTAAGTTAGATGGGATCATTTTAGAGCAAATCAAATAACTAGTTAGAAGAACTGTTTTAGCTGTTCTTTTGAAACAGTTAAAAGAGCTGCTTAACTGAATAAGAAGGGCATGACCCTTCTTACAGAATTCCATGGGATTCTGACCGAAAACAATTATTTTGTTCTAATCATCAGGATAAAGTTTTCTCAGCCTTCGCCTCTTATACTCCCAAGTTTGTATTATCTTCTACATTCAGTCTTACTTTTGGCTTCTTTTCCTATCCTACACCTTCCAGTGGCCTTCTTTATTTGAATCTCTTTCCCAAAATATTCTCTGGAAATCTTGAAGGTTAAAACTATACAAAGATAGAAAGTTCAGAGAGTAAAGAAATAAGTCTACATGTTCTAGAGGGTGCTTAGTAAGCTAAGCCATGGAGAAATGTCAAAATAAGAAAAGTAAACTGCATTTTATTGAGTACCTACTATGTTCCAGTTACTATATCAGGAGCTTTTATATGTCACCATCGTTATTCCTTGCAATAACTCTAAAAGTAGGTATCATTTCCATTTTACAGTTGGGAAGCTACACTTCAGAGAGGATAAGTTTCATTGTCCAAGGTTATATATCTTTTCAAGATCCAAACGCAGGCCTTTATGATCCTACAACATGTGTGTGGCCCTCATTAGTTCACATAATGCCTTTCTATTTGTAAGTGTGTATAGTGTGATCCCTACTGTACTGGATGTTTTATGAGATAAACAATACATACAATTCAGTCCCTTCTAACTCTGAGAACCAGTCAAAAAAATAGATGAGCCCATCCTCAGCCCACTCTGCAACTTGACTCTGGAAACCCAACAATTATCTCTAACACCCGCTCCTGGCCGCCTGCTCATCTCAGGGAGCACCTGAGTGATGGAGTCAAAGACGGTTTTAGCTGAGGATCACGAGACTCATGTTCTGGTTTAGTCCCAGCTACTGATCATTTAAACTGGCCAAACTAAAGTAACTGGGTTCGCTCCCTTCATATGTAAACTAAATAACTGGAAGGGACTAGAGTCCCTCAGCGCTTCAGCGTTTTACAATTCCCTTCTTATTTTCCTGGTGATGAATGGATTAACAAGCAGAGAAGGGCGGGGTCACAGGTGACAAAGCTCTAAGTCCAAGGGTCTCTTCCGAAAGCACACAGTGAAAGCCCCAACCCCTCTCCACAACCAGGGCTTAGCAGGGCAATGACTGGAAGTCTGTTCTCTCGATGATGAGGGATTAGTATACTCACTGTTTACACCAATGAAGGAAAAGTGCTCTGGCATCAACACAGGTCCCTCGGCACTGCGTTCGTACCTGCTCTGAAAAGCAGCTTATCATTCTGATCCAGTCACAAATGAGCACCACAATAATTTAGGCAGGAACATCATGCTACCCAGGAACACAAAATTCACTGAAGAAATGTGAGCCCCAAACTCCACCTGGGCAGTGCATTATTACCCATCCAAGGTTAACCGAGTGCCAGGGGATGAGAAGAGTGCAAGGTTATATCCGCAATCTGGGCAGAGCTCCAAAACCAGGCACAGGGAAAGGGCAGCGAAACACTGAATTCCATGTGAATGCATTTCTGCACTTACATAGAGAAGAAAGAGTTTAATATTCTCAAAGTGGAAGAAGCCAACCAAGGACATGATTGATGTAGAAACTTTAATTCCAGCCAGCCAAAACCCAGAAGAAAAACAGCGAAGTGCTAAAGGCAGGGACTCTACCTCCCATGTAATGCCACATATTGGAAAACAAGCTCCAAGAATGTGTAAGACGAGCATGTGAGTTTTCCAGGCATTTGCAGGAACAGATCAATTCAATAAATAACTCCTAAATCAGCCCTACACATTGCTTTGAGGACTATCCGAGCCACTGTTGTTGAACTGCATTCATTTGATCCTGATGAGACCTCAATCCCCTTTAAGTGAGTGGTTGTACCTCTAACAGTTCTGCCCACTTCACCTGGCAAAGAACCTGACTCTATTTCACACTTTATGGTATTTCTGACAAGACACTGTCCCTGCCTGTTAGTTCCACCCACAAAGCAATCCCAGCCGGGGATGAGCTGCGCTGTCTTCAAGAAGCAATGCGCCTTCAGACTTCTGCAGCTACTTCAGGTCTGCCACTTTCCCATCAAGGGTTGAGGATTTTTTCATGAAAGAAAATAAAGCTTGAAGCACACCAAGCTATAAATCAGCATCAGGAAACAAGGTCATGCATTTTACAACATATGATCCAAACATGCTGCACCAAATTGGCCTTTAGTCACTTGAATTGACATAATGTGTGCCTGGGCTGACACTTTATTCTTACCATTTGCCCTTATTGCTAGATAAAGGCTGTCGCCTTTCTCCTTCCTGGGGATTTCTCTTCAGCTTAACAGCTTGCTAAATGCTTGCCTTTGTTTGATAATCATTCTAAGGCATTGTTTTAAATCATCATTCTCCCTTTCCAATTTATCTCTGCCCGACAGCAAAGCAGCTCCCAGCTATCTGTGCTGGGGAGGTGATTAACTGGCTCGCTGATTGCCCTTATATTAACATTAACATTGTCTTCCCTGCCATACAGATGTGTGCATGATGATGAGAGACAGAAGAAAAGAGACACAAATTACAGGAATTACTTAAAATAAAAAAGCATTATTAACTAAGAGAGGAGACCAATAATAAAAACTATTTGTTTTCAGGAAAAAGTAAATTACTATGGAAATACAGTTTCACCAGAGAGAAAAAAAACATAGCTTGAATGTAGTTTTAGATGAATTCATACCTCAAGAGTTATACATAATTACAGTATACCCTTCTCTTTATTCATGGTACTCAACTTGACATATTTAAATTAAATTTCAACCCAGGAATTTTTCAAAGTATTTTGCATTCTAGCATATCCTAGAAGGCTCAGGACTGTGGAGGCTAATTACAAGTTCCTATTGTCTGATCCTTCTGGAATAGTCTCCTAGCTGGATTTCTGCAAGCTTCACATTCTGTATCTGGGCAGACAAAGCCCTCAAGCAACAAAAATCTAACAGCTATGTCACACTTCCCGTAGCCTCTAGGAAATGAATGCAAAACATTTCTATCCTGGCAAAGGCTTCATGCCCCTGAAATGAAGTAATTTATTTGCAGGCCATCCTGCCTTCTACCATGCCAGCTTCAAATACCAGCCTATGACTTATCATTCCACTCTGCTCAAGTGTCCAAGTGGTGAGCTGAGCAGCCCCTGGCTTGATTTTGCTGTCATGGGGTAACAAATTCCTCGAGAGCCGCGTCTGCCATGCAGGAGATTATCATACTTGATCTCTATATGTTTCTCATTTTCACATAAAAGATAATGCATGGGCATGCAGACTTCCCATAAATCCCACTGGTGTGGAGGACCCTGCAACACAGCCAGTTCCTAAGGAGAGCAACAAGGATGACTGGATGTTAATTACCAGACTGATGAATATATAATGCAGGAATCAACAGGGACTGAACGAAAACTCGTCTGAGCTAAGACATTAACATGCTCGATAACCTTGGCCAAGGCACTTGGACTCTGTAAGCCTCAATGAGCCAAACAGTAAAGTTGAATAAAATAAAAATCTTGATGAAAATTAGATGTGGAACTTAATTTACTCTGATGAGCTTTCCTGAGTAATTTACAGTCCCAAAGACAATAGTCAAAACACAAAGCAAACATCCAAAGTGCCAACACAGAAGGGAGTCGTATCAATGCAGCTGACCAACATATTACACAAAGCCTCCTAAATCAGCTCATGTAGCAGTCTATTAATTTAATGCACACCACATGATGGTGATTAAATCTTCCACGCTGGAAGTAGAATGTGCTATATAGTTTCAGAAGAAGAGGTTAAAAAAAATTCTTATCTCCCCACATGACCCAAAAATAATACCTTTTCTAAAAGTTGCTTTAAAGAAACCCACCATGGTACTAACGGGAAAGGCTTGCCAAATCTCTCAAGGGTTGAAAGAATACTGTGGACTGTAGGGGGGTAATGAGAACTTCTAAATTATATAATTAGTTCCTGAATACCCAAGACTATTTAAAATGCAATTTGCTGATTGGAAAGAAAAGAAATAATGAAGTACAAAGAGGATAAATGAAGACACCATATGTTAAGCCAGTGGACTTTGATAGTATGGGGGAGAAGAGAGGAGAGGAGGGGAGGGGAGGGGAGGGGAGGGGAGGGGAGGGGAGAGGAGAGGAGAGGAGAGGAGGCCCTGTCCATGTTCTAAGCATTCAAGATTTTCAAGAGGATCAGATGAACAACACTTTTCTGCTCTGGTTTTACAAATATGTACAGGATCCTTGGCTCTCTCCTTCTTATCCCAATTCTCAAATGAATGTAATTAATTCAGGCATCATCCTTATCACTACTGTCTATACTGAAGATCCCAAATACATGTCTTCAGCTCAAACATTTTTCCTGAGCTCCAGATACAAATTTCTGTCTAAATTTCCTCAACTCCTTGAAAAATCCCTAGAAGTTGTCCTTATTCTCTCCACATTTAGCACCATTATTTGTCTCTCTCTGAGACCGTTTTCATGTACACCTTTTGTCCTGGGGTTATGACCACAATTTTTTAAAAATTGAGATAAGGTCTATGTTGCCCAGGCTGGTCTTGAACTCAAGGATCCTGGGCTCAAGGATCCTTTTGCCTCAGCCTCCTGAAGCACTGGGATTATAGGCGTGAGCCACCGTGCCCAGGCCGGCATTACTATTAATTATACTTCCCTTTACTCTCACAGTAGTCCAGATTACGAGGATAAATTATGTGGAGATCACTTCCACAACTCCCACCTTCTCTGTTCCACCCACCCCCAGCTATGGGTGGGCCTGTGCCATCTTCTCTAGCTCAGACTGCTGAAATAAGCTACTGACTGGGATTCCAATCTCCACACTGCCCTTCCCTTCCTCCAAGTCATCCATTCCCTCTGGGTGATCTTTCTCAAGTGAGAATCTCATCAGGTCACCCTCTGCTTCAATGGCTTCCCCTGCTTTCAGAATAAAGTTTAAACACTTTCTAATAGCGACACTCAAAGACCTCCATAATTTCACTTCATCCACTAAATCTCCCATGAAATGTTGGTCTAATTCAACTGTACTGGTTCCTCCCTATTAATAATAATAATGCAAACTTAGAGTTAGTTCTCCCGGATCCCAAAATATTAAAGTACCAACACTTTAGGTCTCAAACAACTTCTTTTCTGAAAATAAAAGAGGTCTGAGACATCCTGGCTACTTTCCCCAGTTACATGTGTTTCAAAAAACTGTATGTCAAGCTTGTATTTTTTAACAACTTATATTTTTCAATCAACTCATATGTTGAATGTAATAGAGACTCTTTCTATTTGAAATAGCCCAGTAGAAAATCCTTAATGGTAAATAATTCTACCATAATGTATATTTGTTTTCTTTGTTAACTTCATATTTTTGTAAGTTTCTAAATCTTTCCAAAACTTTTTGACACTTCACACTGGATCAACCTATAAGGAAACTCAGGGTTGGAAGCATCTCCAAAGGCCACACCTGTGTATTTGTATCCTTCTACAATAGCATTTCTCAGCTTTTGGATCTACTACAACCACCTGGAAAGCTTCTGAAAAATGCATCACTCAGGCCCCTACACCCCCACCATGACTTAATCAATCAAAAACTCCAGAGATGAGGCCCAAACACATGTGTCTGCTGATGTTCCCTGAAGTTGGACAATTAATGGGTAGCATCCAGTCCACGATGGAACACATCAAAGTGAGAATGAGTTCATAAGCCAGGCATTAAGCAAAGTAGCTGCTTCAAAATTCAGAGCCCAGGGCTGGCCACGGTGGCTCACACCTGTAATCCCAGAACTTTGGGAGGCTGAGGTGGTGGATCACTTGAGGTCAGGCGTTTGAGACCAGACTGGCCAACATGACAAAACCTCATCTCTACTAAAAGTACAAAAATTAGCAGGGCGTGGTGGTGGGCACTTGTAGGCCCAGCTACTCGGGAGGCTGAGGCAGGAGAACTGCTTGAACTCGGGAAGTAGAGGCTGCAATGGGCCGAGACCAGGCCACTGCACTTCAGCCTGGGTGACAAGAGCAAAACTCTGTCTCAAAAAGTAAAAAAAAAAAAAAAAAAAAAAAAAATTAAAAAAAAATCAGAGCCAAGTAAGTGAGATACTACCTGTATAAATATACTTGAGGATTTTGCTTACAGTAGAAATTCCATAATAAATCCACTTATTTGACTTAAGTTTGACTTTTGAACATAATTTTTCAAGGGAGCTAGTAGGGACATCTTCCTCAAATAACTGACCAGGTCACCACCAATGTCCCAGATCACTGAGTGTTAAAAAAGTTATCACTCATTAGCTTGTCTCCCTCTTCATCTCCCCGTAAGTCTGCAATTAATTTCAGATCAATTAGGCCAGGGAAATAATCTAATTGCCTGGTTTTAACAACAAACAAAATCTTCAATTATTGAACACTAATAAATTTTTTTCTTTTTCTCTTAAGCCAGCTAAAATTGTGAAGCTAAATATGATACACAAGAAATATGTAATCCAGGTCGAGAATAAGTTATAATCTATTCTTTCTCTCTCTCTCTCTCACCTTTAGATAAGCCCCATGCTTTCTCCCTCCATATCAATAAAAGAGTGGGCACCTGCAAATCCTAATTCCCAGATTTCTAGAAGATAAATGATGTAATAGATGAAACGCTCTGGGTATTACTAACAAAGGGGAAAGAAAAGAAAAAAACAAAAACAAAAAAAACACCATAATGAGGTTAAATCTACCCAAAGCAAATCTTTAACACTCAAGTCACTGTTTGCAGACATATAGTCCCCTGGTTCACACACTAACCACCAGAGCCACCAGATGGAGGGATTCATAGGATTGGTCCACACAGGATAGGCTTCCTAAACTTGTACATTATTGATCTCAGTAGGAAGTGGTATGTTTTCAGATCCTCAGAAGGTTCAGATCTACCCTCCCTGTCTGGGAGCAAGTACCCAGCAGCCTGGTCTTCAGAATTGGTTCATCTGAATCAACACCTTTCGTCATGTAAAAGGCTGTGTAAGATTTGGTGACCTACAGTTAGGGCAGAGGGATGTAGACATGAAGGACCTATATCAAGAACCACACCCAACCTCTACACTGGAACAAATACTGGGAGAAACAGGATGGGGCCCAGCCAGAAACGCAGCAGGTCAAGTCAACCAGCACCAAGCTACCCTGAGAACGTGGACCTCGGTGATTGCTCTGACCAGCCTCCCTATCAGGGACACCCAACCCAAACAAGAGTGTGTCCTAGGAGGAGGAATACTGAAAGCCGGCATTCAGCAAGAGTGCTGTATGGAACTTTCAGTTAGCACAGGACATTCTAGTGGCAATTCCTCAAGCAAGGCTTCGATCCAGACTGTGATGAACTGGGCAAATTAACAAGCTGTGGACTTGGCCACAGGAAAAGAAAGCAGGACTCCTGTTATCAGAACTGTGGTCAAAGGTGGGATTTGAGTCTTTGATGCTGGTAGAGAAATGAGCTATCAAATAGCAGAGCCATGTCAAGGCCAGACAACAGCAGTGATCACAGCATCGCTGAGCTGAAGAGCATTCACCTCAACCTCCTGAAATCCCTCCTGCCTGAGGTACAACGGGTCTAGAGCAGAGACTCTCAACCCTGACTGCACATTAGAATCGCCGATGCCTGGATCCCCTCCCCATCTAATTAGATCAGAATCTCTGGGTGTGGGTCTGGATGCTGGTATTTTTCTAGTACCCAAGGTGATCTCATTGTGCAATCAAGGTTGAGAATGACTACAGGACTGGGAAGGGACTACTGATGGCTCATGGATAGCCTCCGTTCTGGGAAGAAGGCAACTAGAAATGCTGGGACCAGGCAGGATCTGAAAACACAGGTCCATGTCAAATTCTACATACTTCTAAAATTATGTCTAATTGGACAACAATTATTTTCCTTTCTTTTAACATCTATCTTACCTTCATAGGTCTGAGGTAGCATAAGGTACCTGTAACCTTTAAGACAGATCATTCCGACAAATCAGAAATGGAGACAAAGGCCATTCCTCACAGCTTCAATCAATACTTCTTCCAAGTTTGAAGTAGACTACCTATTTTTAAACGACCTCACTATCCAGGGTTGCATGTTACAATACCTATGTGATCTTTCATCTTGAATTGAATCTTAGCAAGCAGAACTTCACAGTGTCCTGAAATAGCAATTATTATATATAGCTAAGTTCTACTGTTAACCTCTCATTTGCTGTATGTGCATTACATGTACATTTCATGTGCTGAAAGGGATATTAGTGGTTTATGATTAGAATTAGATTTCCTCTAACATATTTGGAGAACTTCTGGCTTAATTAGCAGGTTTACATCGATTGGTCAGTAGCAGTTACAAAATTTTACGCAGCAATAGGGCTGCTGATAAGATATCCAGTGGGCTGGGTTTTGTTGTTGTTGTTGTTGTTGTTGTGTGTGTGCATTAATCACACCTACAGAGAAAGCAATGAATTATATGCTTTCCTCAGATTACAGAAGTAAAATGTAGTCATGATAAAGAGTCACTATCTATCCAAATTTTCAACATGTCTTACCGTGCCTATTGCACAGCAGCTGAAAGATTCTTGACTGTTGGCTTGTTTTGCAGATTACTTTTTTTAAAAGGCAGAAGGGAGCAAAAAGAGAGCTTGTGACCAGCCAAAAAGGAAAACCAATTAGTGAAGTGAGAGTTAATGGAATCCCGAATGAAAGTGGCCCTCTGACTACACTCTTTCACATCCCGCCCATTCCATTGGCTTCCACATTGCTTTCACTACAACCCCTGCCTCACCCCAAACCCCTAGTACACACACAGCCTCTTACTAATCCACTATGTGCACTACCACTGCCATGACTGTGTTGCCTTCCAACTTTTGTCACGTCACTTTCCTCTCCCAAAGACAAAAATCTGTCTTCTCCTTAACAAGCACTTAGCACTTACCATGTGCCAGGCACTGTGCAAGAGCTTAACAAATATTAATCCAATACATCCTCACAAAAACCTTAAGGGGTAGTTGATATTTTAACTTCATTTTGCAGATAGATAACCTGAGGCACAGGTTTAAGTAAATTACCTAAGGTATCTAAGATGACACAGCTAGTAAGTGGCACAGCAGGATTTAAACTCGGGAAGTCTGGCTCCAGAGTCCATGCTCCTAACCAGTACACTGTTGTTAGCATGGCCAAGTCCAAGTTTTAAACCCAACTCTCCAATATTATTGTGTACTGCACTCTCCAAAGCACTTATGCTGTGGTGATAGCCAATATCTTACTGTTCCACACACAGCGTGCACCAATCCCACTCCACACACGCAGGTGACAATCTCATGGCCTGCACAGCCCTCCACATCCCTTTTAAGGTTCAGCTTGCACATTGCCATTAAGATATAGCCTTCCTATTTCCCCAAACAAGATCTATTTCTTCCCATTTCAAATTTCCCTTGGTCTATCTATATTGGAGAGAAAATTCATCATGGTTTATACATAATGACCTATATATGTGTTTGTTCCCTCCTCCCCAACAGGCAACCACAAAAACCACACAAAAAAAGCATTTTGTTCTTCTTGTCATCTGCACAGGATCTAATATAGTGTCTCATTCTTGATTTCAGTTGCATTAAATTTGTATGGACAATGTAGAAATGTTAGCAGAATGATGGCATGATTAGATGGATTCATAGCTGGTAAATCAACCTTAAAGAATGGGTAGAAACTCACAAAGTTGGAATACCATATGAGTAGGTACCTGAAATCAGCAATATTCAAATGTAAGATGAGGGAAATACAACTCAAAAGTCTTTGTAGGAAAACAAACAAACAAACAAAAACTACTTGCCTCAACTCTTACTAACTGTATGATCTTAGACAATTTACATAACCACTTTGGGCCTTTATTTCATCCTTTATATAATATCATGCTTACAACTGGTACATGTAACGTGCCGGTTATGCAGAAAGTGTGCAGTCTCTGTCAACTATTACTGTTATTCCTATTATGGAGGGTTAGGTTTCTGAAAACTCAGTAAACACCAACAATATGACACGACTACTAAAAAGTTAGTGCAGGCTTAAGCCTAACAGATATGAAGACCCAGGTCCTAAGAAGAATGATCCAAATGGACTCTTCACTGGCAGTTCCAGAGAACTTTGCATTGAGATGTAACAGCCCGAGAAATCTTAGGTACAGAATTTCCTATTTTATCACTGCCTACTACCACCACTGCTCGCTCTCTAACTAGGTATCTCAATACACTACCCATTTATTTTACAAAAGATTTAAAAGTGAGTAAAAGTTCCAGAATCAAGGCTGGTATTAGAATAAATAAGACAAGAAAGACAGAAAAGAGGTTAATGGCATAGACGTTACGAGGTAAAGAAAGATTCCATAAATACACTGGTGAGCTTCAAAGGAACGTTAACTTTATCTTAACATTAAAAAGAAAAAAAAATGAAGATTTGTATTATGGAGCAATAGGAAAAGATGGCAGAGTACAAATAAAAGATAATGAAAAGCAATGCCCAGTGCCAGCATGGTTAAAATACAAATAGGTCATACTTTAAAGAAAGCACAGATGATAAAGATTATGAAATAGAAGCGTAGATAAAGGGAAGAAAGGGGCTAAGGGAAGTAGGAATGCCACTGTGCTCATGAAGTAAATATTCAACAAATACCAATTTAGTATGTATTTTGAGAAAAAGCCAGTCTATACTGATTTCCTGTAGACTGGATTACACTCAGTGCAAGCATGGTTTAATCAGCAGGGTTTGGGGGTTTGGTTTTTGTTTTTAGGAAAGGAACGACTCGCTCACAGGTAAGGCCTATTAAAAAAAAAGCATGAGGGAAAGGGAGCTGTCTCTAAGTGGGTCCATAAAAACCACATTTATTTATACACCTTTCAAGATTAATTACAATTTCTATCATACAACTTGCAGGAACTAGACCTATTTGAAGCTGGTATGAGTGTCTGGCTCAAAGGCTCACTGAAAGAGAAGGGAACAAGGTCTCGATTCAACCCTCTGTAATATTGTGCAGGTATCTTTTGATCCGCAGGAGGTATATTGTGCAAAGGGAAGAGGTATTCGGGTTTTTATAAAACCCCCGTCTCCTTTTAGGTAAAAGCACTTTGAAAGAATGGCACCAATATCAACCATGCTTGATTGCTCTGCTCCACACCGACTATGTAGCAGTGGATTTAGGGGAACATGAGACAAACAGGCCTCCTGCTATCATAGAATTTACAGGCCACTAGGGGAGATGGACTTTAACAAAACAAAGTACAGAAATAATTAACTACTTTTGTGCTAAATGTTATGAGGAAATAGAAAATTGCACTAAAATCGCATATAACTGAGGGTTCTAACCAAGTCTGGGGTATAGGGATGACGAGAATATCAAATCAGCAAAGGAAATAAAACGTACTGAATTATTCTATTTTCTGCCAGGAATGACAACTTTGTCATGCTGCTGATGAAAAAATGGGAAGAAAATAAGCTCATCTGACATAAATGGAAGAGAACATGTCTGGCAGAAAAAGAAAATGTATTTGAGGACCACCTATGGTAAATGCTCAGGGCGTTTGAGTTTGGTGCAAAGGAACCAGAGAAGAGACACACAGTCCATGTGCAGAAGGTGGTAAGAGCTGCTGCCAATTGCTTTTTTTCCAGTCTCGATGCAGCCCTTTGAGCTGTCTGCTTTTTTGTTTTGTTTTTTACATTTTTAAGATCTGAGTCCTATTTCTAACTCTCAGATTCATTTAAGAGTCATTTTCATTACAGACCCCAATCATGGGTTTTGTTTCTGAGGTCTCTGCCTGAGAAAGACTATTGTCTTTTTTAACACTCAGGCTTCAGTAATGAAAAGCATTGTAACATAGTTCTCCTTCTGACTTAAAGTTTATAATAAAGAGATAATGAAATAACTAATTTTCATAAAAATATCTTTTGTTGTAATATTGTATTTCTGGAAGGATATTATCTAACTTGACAATGAATCTGTCTGCATTTAATATTATTTTAAGACTTCATGTGAGTGGTAATATAATGTCACTCACTAATTCAAGATCAACTGCTAAAGGGTTAATTTAAATAGCATGAGGCCACTGGGAATGGAGGGTGACCAGTAAATGTCACTTAAGGGCCTGCATAGCCTTGCGTCTTCTTTTTGACTTTGAGGAACAATGACAATAAAAAAATACTAAGGATGGCCAAGCCAAAGAAATATGGCCAAAGGTCATATCATGAATTCAAGGAGCTTTTCCCTTTTTTAAGCTGATCCACTAGGAAATGTTCATAATTGTATGCTGAAAACCAGTGCATGCAAAAGGCATTTATTATCAAATACAGTACAATCATAATCCTCATAAAAAGTCTTGAGGTTACAGATACGTAATCATAATTTTTCCTTTTTTTTTTTTTTTTACCTAAAACTCAGTGGACATAAGAAGGTTAAAAAGAAATAATGTGTCACAGAAACAGAATGTTATCTAATGGGCACTAACCCATAACAAAAGCAACATCTTAGACAAAACCAAGTCCTCCCAGCTAAAATGAGGGCTCTCACCTTCCTCCTACTAAAACAGTTTTCATAATATTATTGTGTGCTGGTTAGGAATAAATACATGCATTATCATATCCTCAAATAGACAGAAACCCAAAAATAATCTTGTTCAATGGACAGTAACCCTATATTGACTGATGTAAGCCCCAGGAACTTATTCACTGTTATATCCCAAGCCCCTGGTATAGGGATTAGCATACAGGGTACTTCATAAATTCTAGTTGATCTGAAACGAACTGAACTACCTGGTAAATCGCTGGTATTGATAGGAGACAGGTATGTAGATATAGATATACATGATACAGATATACATAGCAGGGGTTGGAGGGCGAAACTAGTTGTTGTACCAGAAAGAAGAAAACAAAAATGAAGCTACACTAAAAATGACACAAATACCAATGTTTTAGAAATGGTTGGGGTTAATGTATAATCATGATTTTAAAATATTGCAATTGCAACCAATAACAAAAGTAAATTTATACCTAACAAAATGAAGATGGAGAGAATTCACTGGATTTGCAATCTAGGT
This sequence comes from Theropithecus gelada, assembly GCF_003255815.1. Taxonomy (NCBI): domain Eukaryota; kingdom Metazoa; phylum Chordata; class Mammalia; order Primates; family Cercopithecidae; genus Theropithecus; species Theropithecus gelada. The sequence continues at coordinate 70,763,214 of NC_037685.1, forward strand.
TCTTTCCACCGGTCTAGTGCTCTGATGTGTTACTCTGCATTCAGCCAGTCATTTCAAGTTAGTGTTCAGCATTAGATGGGCTGATTCCACACGACAAGGTTACAGACTAGAACAGTATCTTGTGAAGTCAAAGATCCATTCATTCTGCCCCAGCTCACTCAGCCTTCAGACGTATCAAGCTACCCCCAGAGTAGGAATTATAGCTACTGACATCACGTGCAGCCTCATTTTACATCTGTAATTTCGAAGGCTTTAAGTGAATCTTCACTTAGGCAGAAACTGAAATGTTGAAATGCACATCAATCCTGGATTCTGAATACCCTCAAGAATCAAACGGTAGATTCTGAGAAAACTTTGCCTTGACTTACTTTTGTTCAGAAAAATCAACCTTCAAATTATGTATTTATTCCAGTTTCAAAACGACATAATTAACAAGTTCAAAAATCTGTTAAATGGTACTACAGGGTTTGCACATCCTCTAGTTTTAGAGAGCAGCTTTTATGACTCCGTCTCTGTAAGTGCTGGTATTTACCTTGCTCAGTGACTTCTGATACACTGAAAAAGTAAAAATCACTAGAAATTTTGCATTCTAGGTTAAAAGGTGTTTATGTTTTCCTTTGTCTAATCATGAAGATTTCTTACTGAATGATGACTATATGATGCTTGCATTCTGCTTCGTGCCTTTTTTGCCTTAGCTGGTACCCAACCCACCACGCTTTCACATACATCCCTGAGAAAGGGGCCTTTCGCCCTCAGGCATTGCCTAAGGTGATGTGCTTCAACCAACGTCAAGAAATACCATGTGATAAGCAAGGTGAGCTTTGTGGACCACTAGCGCAGTCCTCAGGAGAAGAGACAGATAGCTGCAGTTGGAGCTGACTTCATGTTGATAGATTTCTGTCTCCCGTCCATCTTTGAACAACCAACAACATGGTTCCATCTGTTGTCCAGAAAAAAAAAAAAAAAGCATATATTCTACAATCTAATGAAACCTAAATATACCTCCTTGGGCAGCTGATAACACGTCTTGGTTTGTTTCTTCTTTCTTTCCTGCAACAGATGTGTGCTGCTAGACTTGGACCTACGTGGTTGAGGTCAATGCCATGGGATGCCACTGCGCTCCCAGAAGCGGAAACCATTTAATGTTCTGTGGCCAGAATAGACCACGTCAGGTTTCAAGTCTTGCACTGAACCCAAGAACTTCCTGATATGGGAATCAAATTGAGGGTTCCTTCTGGTAATATTCCCATCATTTTTTTTGTTTCCTTGTTACTTAGTTTTTACAGTACCTGGGCTCCTTGTGGTTATATACTCATCATTTTTTTGTTTCCGTGTTACTTAGCTTTTGTAGTTGTTTTTAATCTTCCCAAATAGACTACAAAATTGGCTGGACAGGGGAAAACTCTCATACTTCTGTTATTTTTTAATCACAGAAACTTTTCTGCACATGCCAGGGATTTAACCAAGTTGTCAGAAGTATACATTTGAGAACTTCTAGAAACTTCTATTTCTAAATTAATCTTAAATCTTTAATTTCTAAGTTAACTGTATTTCTATAAGATTCATGATCATAAAACTTGAAGCTTGAAATATGCTATTTTATCTGACCTGACTCCTAGTTTTTAGATTTGGTAGCTCATGAACTGGTTCTAAATCATATAGAATCTCATCTCCTTCCACTTCGTATGACCCCCGCAAGAAGGGAATTAACCATTTTGGCTTTTGTTGTTTTTTTGCTAAGAAAAGAGATCTACTGATTCACACTATGAATCATGCCAGCTCAAACAGATGGACTCTCTGGCACACTCCTCACTCTGGATCTCAGCGCCCAGGCCAGCTCCATACTCACAAATATGCTCTAGTCCTCTACCATCTCCTTAAACCAGACTGCATCTGCCTCTGAATGGGGGTGCTTACTGCCCACTCCTCAACTCTATCCTTCCTCTCCCCTCTGACTGAAAAAAAACTAGACATCTGTATTTGCACAAACCAACTTAGAAAGAGAAATTAAAGCACATCTAATAAGGTCCCATGGTCACCTCCTAGAGAATTTAAAAGCAGCCTGGAGACCCCAAAGAGGAACAGCAATGACAAGTCCAGCAGCATCCTGAAGAGCTCAAGTGCCAGGCTGTCGGGCATCCCTCTCTCCCAGAGGCCAGCTATGAAAATAGGCCAGTGTCCCTGTGAATGCTCGCTCACCATAGTGCCACTTCTACAAATAAACTCCCACGTTTCCCATCTCTGTCTATGATACTAAAAATGATTTCCATTTTAGGGAAAGTGGCAGGCAAGATAAAACATAGTGGAAAATAGAATTTATGAGTTGCTTCCCGCACATCTGGGCTACAATTCTTGCACTTGTCACCCCTGTTGACAAGTTTAAAATAAAACCATGATTTTTATTTTTAGGTCTCAAGATATTCTTCCAGGAATTCCCTGTAAATTCATTTTCCCCTCTGGCAGGAAGAATTAACACAACCCAGAATGAATAATACATTTATTTATTTTGTTGCTTAGACACTTTCAAAGGGAAAAAAAAATGTATATGGCTTGATTTTCAAAGAATTACTCTATCTTGTCAAAAGACAGAAAGATGGTTAAGGCAGTGCAAGTTAGTTCTGTTTAAAACAACTGGAAGGCAAGCTTACTGTTTCCCAGGACCCACTGTGCAGAGATGCCACCGCCAAAAAATAATGTACAAAATTCATCCCAATTCCCTTTTTATTTTTTTTCTCTTCCTGTTTCTTGAGACAGAGTCCCACTCTGTTGCCCAGGCTGGAGTGCAGTGGCACGATCTCAGCTCACTGTAACCCCCACTTCCCAGGTTCAAGTGATTCTCCTGCTTCAGTCTTCTGAGTAGCTGGGATTACAGGCGCCCGCCACCATGCCCGGCTAATTTTTCTACTTTTAGTAGAGACAGGGTTTCTCCATGTTGGCCAGGCTGGTCTCGACCTCCTGACCTCACGTGATCCACCCACCTCGGCCTCCCAAAGTGCTGGGATTACAGGCGTGAGCCATCACACCCGGCCCAATTCCCTTATTTCTATCTAAATATATTTAATGACAGAGACCTTGTGTGCATTTATTTAATAGATACTCATGAGTTCCTACTATGCTCAAAGTCCTAAGCAGGGGATAAAGAACGCTACTAATGGATGAACACCTTAGTAGGTTCATACTTAGTGTGTAAGACACTGTACTGCAAATATACAAATATGTTCTCATTTAAAGTCTACAGACACAGTAAGAACAAAGAATAAACCTTGTTGGGCTGATTTAGTTGGATGTTCTTACCTCCAACACACAAATGGGGAATGTGAGATTTAGAAAAATTAATTAACTTGCCCACTAGTAGGAGGGGATGCTTCAAAGTCTATTCTACTTGCACTTTTGCTGTTTCCAATTTACTGAGCTGTTTGTTGAGAAGCAAATAAAAAGTAAGGTCTTGGACTTGTATTTATAATCCAAAAGGAGGAAACACACAGATAAAGTAATCGACCAGAACACAATGCAGAAGAAAAAAGTGACAATGTAAAAGAAGTTTTGCAAGAAGAAACAGGTTTTATGAAAGAGAAAATTTTATTCTGAAGTTCATCCAATGAGTAACTTATCCAATCCAAGACTATAAATGGGCACTGCCTGTGTGCTTAGTTCAATGCATTGTGCATAGTAGGTACTCAGTAAATAACTGTTGAATATTAGATGAATGTGTAGGGTTCTTTGAGTGAACTTAAAGTGGGAAAAGGATTACTAACGAAGAGAGTAACTAGCTGGGTGCAGTGGTGCACACCTGTAATTCCAGCTACTCCGGAGGTTTAAAAAAGAGGATACCTTGAGCCCACGGACCAGCCAGCCTGGGCGACAAAGTGAGACCTTGTTTCAAAAAAAGAAGAAAAAAAAAAGTATTAAAAAAATAAAAGAAAAGAGTAGCATATGTAAAGACATGGGGACATCTAAGATGCCCAGATCCCATTCCATGAACTGAAACAGAGTGGGAAGGGGAGTAGGAAGAGAGGTGCCTGGGGGTATGAATGGGGGCAAACTGGAGCACCGTATCTGTCTGTACTTAAGGGCTCGAACTTTATTCCACTTGGTATGAGGAGACATTCTCCTACCGGAGAGTTTCCAACGCAGGTAAACAAGATCAGAGTCATCACACTGCACAAATTCAAAGGGCACCAGCTACTTTATATTCTAAATGAATAGTGTCGCCTTGGAACTGCACAACTCGTAAGTCCTAAAAACTTGGATTGGATAAAATAATCCTTGGATGAACCTCAGAATAAAACTACCTCTTTCATAAAACCTTTGCCTTCTTGACACTTTGTACAAAAATTCTTTTACATTATCACTTTTTTTCTTTTGCATTGTGTTGTGCTTGCTTATTTCACTTGTGATAAGGCAAATGAATGATACTGCATATTCGTGACTGAAACTGGGGAAGCAGCATAAGGAAAAGGGCCTAAAATTAGCCATGAGACTCCAAACTCCCAAATACATAACTTCGTAGGCAAAAAAAAAAAAACCCTAGAGGATGTTCATTGTCAAAACTATAATGCTGATTACAGAATCGAGCAGAAACTCCACTGAGATCACTGTCTCCAGCTTGCTACAGATAGGGGACATATTCACTTAAGAATTGTAACAAAGGTGGGCCGGGCGCAGTGGCTCACGCCTGTAATCCCAGCACTTTGGGAGGCCGAGGCGGGCGGATCACGAGGTCAGAGATGGAGAACATCCTGACTAACACAGTGAAACCCCATCTCTACTAAAAATACAAAAAATTAGCCAGGCGTAGTGACGGGCGCCTGTAGTCCCAGCTACCGGGGAGGCTGAGGCAGGAGAATGGCGTGAACCCGGGAGGCGGAGCTTGCAGTGAGCAGAGATCGCGCCACTGCAGTCCGGCCTGGAGGAAAGAGCGAAACTCCGTCTGAACAACAACAACAACAAAAAACAAAAACAAACAAACAAAAAAGGTGACATTCATGAGGTGTCTACACTAATACAAGCAATATACACTTAACTGGCTCTACTTTTCACAGAGTAATTATTTGCAAGTTAACTCATGCCAGGGTCATGAATTACAGCTAATGAACAAACTACAGCTTTTTCCAATGATTCGTTATGAGAAAAGTTTTTTGGCAGAACTAAAGAGTTCGTATTAAAAGCAATCTAAATGTAGACCATACCCTAGTGACATAACTATTAGGAAACATGCTTTTCTGAATATATTGCATGTCATTGTAATAGAAAATAGGCTGTGCTGATAGAAATGGCTTTTATGCAGATGAGAATTAATGAGCCTCATTGTCTCTGTGTAGATAGCCATGCTTACATTTTCTTTCCCTTTGGACACATAAAATTTTAAAGACAGTAAAAAAAATTAGGGTGTGCCTAAAAAGAGAAGAGGTTATTTTAAATTAACAAAATGTACTGTGGGGGTCTCATGAGATTCCAGACAATGCAAGCCAAACTATTCTGGGGCCACCAAAGCCTGTACAGTTGGAAATAAAAGGGTATAGAAGTACCAAATTTAAATTGGAAATTCCAACGATTGAGCATTAGGACGTAAAAGCTACTCAGACTTCAGGTAGATTCCTTCTAAGATCCACAGCTTCCCATCCACCCCTGAACACTAGATGTGTGGGGCCAGATGCTGTAAAAATCTTCTACTGACAGAAGTGTGACCACCACATTAAGAGCACAGACAGTTCAACTAAAGAGTATTTTGCTGGACAAATATCATATTACAGAACATAATTGCATAATTGAACCCGTCTGCCACAAGTACGCTGAAGAAAGGGGAGTCATGGGGAAGGAGGTCACGTGACATATGCCAACATCCTGAAAAGCACTTCGGGGTGTTAAAAGCAGCCACGAGACAGGTCTGGCTTTGGTGTTTTCAAGTATAGTTCATGGGCTTCTAATTTTTCATTTTCTGTTACTGGTTTATGTTTCCAAAAGCCACATTTCAGTTGTATGCAAAATATAATGCCAACAGTAGGAGTGTAAAACAGAAAGTCTGGAAATTACTCCTGAATCATCTTCCCTTTGTTCCTCTCCCTGGGTGTTAGTGGCCTCCTGCCTCATAATCCTGCCTCCCTCCAGCATTCACCTACCCGAAACCCTTTTTTGTCCTGCTGTCAGAATATTCTTCTTAAAGAACAACACTAATCCTACTCCTGCCCTATCCCCTGCTCAAAAACTCAGTGGTTCCCAAGTGCCTACCAAATTGAGTAGACATTCGCAGCCCTCCACAAAGCAGCCCCAGCTGACGTTTTCCATCTCACAACCACCGCTTCTCAACAAACATGAACAATAGTTTTTTGACTTATTTTTGCTGCTGCATCACCATTTTTTCCAGTAAAATCCTACCCATAGTCCAAATAATACAAAGCAGATAAAAACGGTGCCCTGTTACAATATGTTATTTCATATATTCAAATTTATATCATTTTATTTTCATAAAGACAAATATCATCCTTTTTACTTGTACCATGTATATATCCCATGGGACCAAATATGCAGTATTCCTCTAGACCTTTAAAATAAAGTAAACATGGTATCTTCTGTGAGTTAAAGCTTGAATCAATCACAATGGATGAGATACATAGTCATCCTTAATAGAGACAGAATATTTTCTAGACTAGTAAAATACAATATAATTGTAACCCTATAATGCTGTCATTCCAAGTTATGTTCAGAAGAACACCAGGATTCCACAAAACGTTACTAAGTGTTCCAAAGAAAGAGGTTCACGGCCAAATTATGTTGGGCCACACTGCACGCTGCATCCTCCCACTGGAAGATTAGGGTATTCATTTCCCACTAGAGGCTCTGAAGAAACTAAAGTTATATGACCCGTTGCTTTTCAAACATACTGCCTTTAAATCATCTCCCACACCTTTTTTGGGAAGAATTCCCATTAACACATGTTTCCTGAAAAGCACTTTGGAAAACACTGCTATCACCAACTTTATACTAACCAGTCCCATTTTAAGCCACAGACATTTCTCAAGCACAGACTTAAATAAAGGAAATGAGAGAATACATTGCAACCTTGGACTCTAGGCTGCTCTAAAACTAGTCATTTGTATCTTCAATATTTGATTCCAGAAGATAGTTAAAACATGTGGGTGGCCCAAGTCCTTACCAATATCTGGGTATATGGGTATATTTGTTAGGACACAATCTAAGCTGTTGAAACAAAGAATACCCCCAATATGCAGGGGCTTAAATGAGACAGTAGTTTATTTCTCTCTCAAGGAATATTCCAGGGTGGTAGGGTGGCTCTGCTCTCTTCAACATGTGACTTCCCTCTTGAATCCAAGATGACAGCTCCTGTTTCTACCATCACATGCATGTCTGAATACAGAAAAGGAAACAGCAACGGACCACACACCTTTCTTCTAAAGGCATGGATGGGAAGCGCCCCACATCGCTTTCACCCACATCTTATTGACCAGAACTTGGTTAGCTACTACACTTAGCTGCAAAGGAGGCTGACATACACTCCCTAGCTTGGATGCTGATGGAAAACTACCCATCTCTGCTCCCACATCTCTGGCAAATATATCACCAAGTGAAGCGGAAGGGAGTCTTCCCCACCACTGGAGTCCATGCCGAGAACAGAGGTGTTCTAGTGTGCTTTCAGAAGGACTGATCTACCCTATTTCTATAGCAGATTGGAAGACACAGGGTCTTCCATATTTCCACATCTGAAGCAAGACAATAATGCCACAGATACTTACCAACTCCTTTGCCACCATACACAACATTCCACACATTTCCAATTCCCAGCCGTCAAGTTGCCAGTGAAGAACCCATATTTGAATGGTGGGTGGGGGTGACAGTCATAGTAATTTTAGGGTAGAACATTGGGTTGCACATGTAATTGGCTCACATCCTCAGTATAAAATACGTATGTACCCTTGTTGTTGCCATCCTAGTTAGGAATGTTCAGAAATATCAAAAACAGACTCTGCTTTCCTGGCATAAGTTCTGCAGAAAGAAAAATCACATCTATAATGCCAAAGAAGTGATGTTTTTCAGTGATGACAAGTGAAAAACAAGAGATAAGTCTTTTAACATGAAACTAACCTTGAGGCAATTTGGCAGTGTTTGGAACTACATATATAAATTTACTCTTTTTTTTTTTCAGGAGACTACAGGACAAATGGAACTTGAACCTGTTCCAACAGCCAACATTTCTTTTTATGTTCTTTAGGCAAAGGAAATTGAAGCTTTCTTGTTAACCCTCCTGCCCTTACCCAAGACAGGTTAAATAAAATATGTAATCCATTTGCATAGTACCTAGCGCATGGCAGTTTTCAAAACACAGTGGTGTTAAGCATCCCATATGTGATTGTGTGTTACATTAACAACAGAAACTAGAAGAAGGCAATTACTGGGCTTCATATGTAGGTCAAATTTAAATCTTCCCTATTACATAATAGCTCTGTGTTAATATTCCAAAATCTCAAAATATATTGTAAGTGAAAAGTCAAGATCCAAAATGTGTAAATAGCACATTGCTATTTATTAAGGAGAGACAAGAAAGGAAGGTGGAAATTCTTAAATGCTTGTAAATGCATTGCACACTTTTTGAGTGATACTCAAGAAAATGGATAAGAGTGGTGGAGACCTGGGGAGGTGGGGGGAAATGTAGTAACAGAGATGCTTTTACTATATACCCTTTTATACCTTTATAATTGTGGACCACATCTATGCATTACCAATTCACATAAATTAAAATTAATAATTATAAGCTTTTTCTTCTCATTGCCCCCTGTGCAACCATCACCCTCTCACTACCCACTTTATTTTCCTAGGGCTTCCATAACAAAGTACCATAAACTGGGCGTTTTAAAACAACAAAAATTTGTTCCCTCACTGTTTTGGAGGTTAGAAGTCTGAAATCAGGCTGTTGGCAGGGCCATGCTCTCGGCCAAGCCTCTAGAGGATGATCTTTCCTTTCCTTGTCTAGCTTCTCACACCCCCGGGCCTTTCTTGATTTCTGGCAGCATAACTGCAATCTCTACTTCTGTTTCCATGCAGCATTTTCTCTGCATATCTCTGTCCAAATTTCCTTCTTCTTACAAGGACATCAATCATATATTGGAGAAGGTCCCACCCTAATGACTTTATCTTAACTTGATTACATCTAAACAAGGTCAAATTCACAGGTACCTGGAGGTAGGACTCTAACATACGTTTTTGTGAGAGGCAATTCAGCCTATAACACTAACATAACCCACATCATCACACACAACATTTTATAGAGCTTCTCTGTCTCTTCTTTTTGTTCCAAGCTCAACACAGCAGAGTGGCTGGGTGATCCCAATGATCACTTATCTTATTCCAAATTTCATTAAGGAATAACTATTACCTTATTAAATATAACAATTTTAAAGATTAATGGCTGGCATTGTAAAAAAAATTAAAATGCATTTTTTGGTGGAAGAAATTGAGATAAAAATTCAAAAGAACAGAAGGTGGCTATTTTTGTGGGAATCAAGGTCATCATATATCACTAAATAGGAATTTCAGGCACTGGGCTGGGATGTTCTATGAATTCAGGGATAGTGTACACATTCTGTTTTACTAGCTATCATTTTTTACCTGGTTGAAGTTGACCTACATAGACATGTGTGCTATTACATTTTATAGCTAAATTAAAGCAAATAAGAAATTAACTTGAAGATTCATTAGAGACAAAAACATCATTCTTCTGCTGTGATTTTACCTCTTCTTTTGAGAGTCATAATCACCTGTTCCTAGTTATTACAGTGAATAAACAATCAAGCTTGGGACGTAAATGAGCATGGGGTCTGGCAGAGACCGTTAGCATTCTAAATAAATAACTCAAGCAAGGAGGGATCAGAATAAATGTAATCAACCACTCATGAAACCTATTTGAGTACCTGCTTCAGCTTTCTATTTGACACTACATAGGAAAGGAAAAATAATGAGACACGCTAACCTCACCCCATTCACTTTATGCATTCAATGTGTTTTCATTATCTAGTTGGTAAAAGATCTGTTTGCCAGGTCACAGCTCTAAGTTCACAAGCAGCAAGTAGTAAACTTTCAGGATCAAAATATTTTTCCTATAGAGCAAGTTCTAAAATTTGAAAGAAATGTACATTGCAAGGCGCCACTCTTTGACATTCGAACACTCTTGTTCAATTTAATTACACATCAAGTGATTGCTGAAGGTAGGGGAACAAGAATGCAGAGAAGGAGGAGTCATACCAGTTGCTTTTGAGGACCAAGTGTCACAGCCACGGAGTTGTACCACTCAGATCTCCCTTCGAGAGGGGAGGAGTCAACAGAATGAGCATCAGTTGCTATATCTCCAGGCTCTCTGCACTCATACCAAAGCTGTGCCTCTTCCAAGGTGCTCCCAGCCAATGACTGAGCAACATGAGGTCACTAGATTCAGCCTTGCTGCCCAACTCATGGCTCTCTTAATGCGCAACTCCTGCTCAGGGACTCCCAGTGGCCTAGCTGAGATCTTTTCAGAACCACACTGAAGTCTGGAGCTCTTCCTGCCCAACTTCTTTCCTTCTCTCCTTCCACAGGTTTCAGATTATTGCCCAGTCCAGCACCTCTCCCGATCTTTTCCTATCCTTCCCCCTTTATCTTTCATCAGTATTTCCCTCTCTTCACCCAAATGTCTTGCACATCTGACCAGCAGAATGCAGTTAAAATTCTACTTGAACTAGTTTCATAGTGAGTCAGTCAGTAGTTAATCCAGTTCTAATTTACCTCTTGTCTACTTAAGACCTCAAGGGCAAGTAATAGGTAGTTTGCTTTTAAGCAGTCATTTTTCCTAAAACAATGAAGCATGATTTGTTATTTTTCAACTCCTGACCCTTAGCTGTCACCTCTCTGTACCTATTCTAATACATCCATATCCAAGAGAAGCTCACACATTTCCCTGAGGTATTAAGAAGCTGTTGAGAATGTTCCCTCCACAGGGCCTGTTCCTCTGCCCCTGTCATTTTGATTAACTGTCTTCCTACTGATGGGAGCCTTTCAAGCCTTGTGGGAATTTTTAAAGTTCATTCATGGTTCTCTGTTTGCAGTGTCTTCCTGCCTTTCACTCTAGCCCTCCTCTTGCAAAGGCCTTAAACACATTCCTGCCTGAAAATAATGGAACAGGTTGGGCCACTGGCAGCTCTAAGTTCACAGTCCTCGGCAAGCACACCACACAAGTCCACGTGGCTTTAGGGACGATGCATCAAAACCTAGACCCGGGTTATAAACCACAAGTTTATGAACCAAGGAAATAATACGTATAAAGCAAAAGAGGAAACTTACACTAACACAACAAAAGTCCATTTTAAAAGGCCACAGGTCCCAGCATGCGTCTGCCTCTGGCAGATTTATCCTTACAGGTACAGAATATTTCATGCCAGGGAAGTAGACAACACTAGGAAATTTCAGGGCTTTAAAACTGCATTCAGATTTTTTAATGGTGATAATTACCTAAATGTAATTGTTAACTTACAGCGTGGGGTTTTCTATCTATTTAAGTCTCAATAATTACAAGTCCTTTAGATTTCTTTCATGTCTCATTATCAAGCTTTACCACCTTTAATCATTTTGTTGCTTTTCACTGATATTCCTGTACTTAAAAGGAAAGAGATACAACAAAAACAAAACCCTCAACAATCACAGAACCCAAACAAAGCACAACTATCAGGAAAATAGGCCTACCCCCATTCTGCCAAGCCATTACAAAATTTCATGGAGTGCGAATATACTTTAGGCACAGAACCACTGAGAAAGCAATGGAGAGTCAAGATCAGGTTACCACACAGTCTAGAGGGCATCCTGGAACAAAAACGGGACCAAGAAATCAATGTCAGGTGGCTACTTCAACTTCTAGCTCTTTACTTCTTGTACCCTGAATGCTATTTTTCTTTTTTTTTTTTTTGAGACGGAGTCTCACTCTGTCACCTAGGCTGGACTGCAGCAGTGTGATCTCGGCTCACTGCAACTTCCGCCTCCCAGGTTCAAGCGATTCTCCTGCCTCAACCTCCTGCCTCAGTCCCAAGTAGATGGGACTACAGGTGCACACCACCACAGCTGGCTAATTTTTGTATTTTTAATAGAGATGGGGTTTCACCATGTTGGCCAGGCTGGTCTCGAACTCCTGACCTCAGGTGATCAACCTGCCTTGGCATCCCAAAGTGCTGAGATTATAGGTATGAGCCACCACGCCCAGCCTATTTTTCTTATCTTTAAAATAATTTGTTGACTAAGCTAATGGTCAAATTTAGTGTCATTAATAGTGACACAAATCTTCAGATCTGATGCAGATTTTAGGATCCCTTTGCATGATTTCTTGCCAACCATGTTTAACCTGAATTCAATTGAGATCTAATTTCCAGTTTAAGTAAATCCGGGTCAGAAAGGAACATACTAGATGATAGCACTCAAAAGCAATCAAATATATTCCAGATATATTCTATGGGACAAATGGCACAGCCTTTTCAGGAGTCAGTGTCATGACAAAAGGAACATATCTTGATTAAAGGAGACTTGGGTGACACAGACACCAAATGCAAGGAATAATCCTGAATTAGATCCTGACTTGGAGAAACCAGTTGTAAATAATATGTTGGAGGCAATTCAGAAATTTTTATATGAATTGGTATCAAATTTCATTAAGGAAAAACTATTACTTTATTAAGTATAACAATTTCAATTTGGTTACACGGGAATATTATTGTTGAGATACTCAATAAAGAAATTAGAAGTAAAATGTAAGGATACCTGCAATTTACACTAAAATATCTTTATATAAAATGTGGTTTATTCATCTACCACAGAGTTATTCATCTACTCCAGATGGTGAACTTTTTAGGGTAAGAGTAAATATTTTAGGCTTTGCGGGCCATATGGATTCTGTTGCAATTACTCAACTTTACCATTGTGGCATGAAAGCAACCATAGACAATACATACATGAATGTGCATGGTTGTGTTTCAGTAATGCTTTATTTATAAACACAGAGGGACTCACAGGCCATAGTTTGCCCACCCCTAATCGGCCCTTTCATATAAAAAATAGAAGCTGGGCTTATGACAAATATAGTCCTTGGCCCCAGTTAACAGCATGGCATTACCTTAGCCTTTTAGTTCTTTTTCTTTTGCATTTAGAAAAGTAGGAACATATGGTTTCATATTATCTGCCAAGTGTTTTCTTGCACAGCTAGTCTTTTCTCTATCATGTGACTTGCAGATTTTATTTTTTCAAAAAAAAAAAAAAAAAAAAGCAACATGCCTGTAAAATGAAATAACCATATCAGAAGGAAATTGAACTCTTCAAAGGCTCTTTCATCCAATGAACCAAATCACCAGTGATCTCTGGTCCTGGAGCTGATTAGTACTTGAACAGCTTTTGACGATAAGTGGGAAAGTCACTGGGCCCTTCACCTCATTTTACCACTGGAACCCAACTCATTCTTTCAAGTCCTCTGGATACTGGCTATTCAGCAAATCGGTATTTTCCTGAATAATATGCTGCACATGCACGTGACCTGGGAGAATAAACACAGGTGCCACTGGGGAAAATGAACTCAGCTAATCAGCATATGCCATAGGTGAGGTCAGTATCTCTTACCAAGCAGGTGTAGATTCAATTAAAATGTGTGTTTGTCTGTCTGGATGCTCATAAATGAGCAATCCTTTAAGAATGATTCCCACAAACCCAGACTGCTCTTCAAGATGACATTAGAAATATACAAGTCAATATTAAATATTTAGAGGATTAATCAAGTTGCCCCTTTGGTTCAGACTGCGTATTAAAAGTTTACCTATAATAGAAAGCTTTCATCTATTCAGTTTGTGCTCTGTCATTAAAACTGCATGTAATACACTTTTACAGAATATGGCATATCATGAAACCCAAATAGGCTTAGTTCTTAAAAGAGTTTCATATGGATGATAAGTAAAAACTGAGAGAAAATTCATGTTATATAGATTCTCTATTAATAAAAAGAAAGCTAAATCATGATTCAAATTTTTTAAAAACCCACAGTGTTAAGATAGCCTATAAATTCTTTGGAAATGAAGGGTGAGGGTAGAGGGGTGAAACTCCTGCCAAGTTTCAAGGTCATAAAAGCAGTTGAAATAAAATATAAAGCTATATATAGAACCACAAGTTTCATGATAATATACTTTATGGTTCAAACTAGGCAGTAAAGTAGGATACTCATGAAAAAATACCATATTAGAGTCTTCTAATTATTTATGTATTAGTTAGGATTCTTAATTTAAATTGACTAGGAATGATATAAGAAAAAATTCCTAATTTTAAGTCTTGTTAGAGAATTGTTTACAGGAACATTATTTATTTTTATCTGCTTTTAAGAATCTTATCCACCTCGGGGCATAATATGTATATTACTAGATATACTACTGTATTTCCACAATAATTTGTGCCATGAAATGTATGCTAATTTGACAAGAGAAGGGGAAATTTATCTCTCCCCCAACACAGCAGAAAGGATTTTCTGTTGGAATATTAGAAATATCTGTAATCTGCTTACTATAACAAGTATTTAACCCACTGTGTAAGTTTTGGGGGTTAACAATTAACTTTATAAATATAAAATAGTTTTATGCTTCTGTAAATAGGCTTCCATCAGACAGTACTTCCCTAAGAGTTGAAACAATTGTTTTAGTGAGAAAATAATAGGAACACACTCCTTTTAAAGTATTTTAAGTTGCCAAACCTCTGTTTAAGCTACATTGGGAATACCTCTTTCTTTATTAACTTGCATAAAGAACAGTTTACCAAAGAGCAAAAACAAATGCATTTAGAAACTGTTTTCTCTCAAACATTTAGAACACATGTTAATAGAGAGAAAAACTATAAAATGTACATTTCAGTGTTGAAGAGAAGTTTAAAATGAAACAAGAATAGTTAATACTTAACAAGTACGCTGTCACCAAGAAACAATTATACTAGACATACACTTTCTATACTAGAGAAGTAAGCCTGATAAGATTAGTAAAGGTTTATTTCTCCAGAAATGCAGCCAGTGTTTTGTTAATGACAGTCATCAGGGTACACAGCATGGGAATATAAGCCACCTCTGGGAAGCCCAGTATTGCTCCTGAAAGCATCTTCTATCTCCCCACTCCAGCTGGGCCACTACTGAGTAACTGGATCTCACGGACAGCCCAGTGGAGAACAGCTTGGTTTGGGTTGCTTTAAAGACATATCTTGAACACCAGTGAAGTCCATTTTTCCATGTTTGCTCGTTATGAAAAAATTCAGACAAAAATACAAGCAAAACTCAATTCTGCAGACATATTGCCCCATCCTAGTGTTCAAAGCTCCCCACAGGCCCTCCCCTAGCTGTGCGACATTGTGTCATTGATCATGCAGCCAGGCACCCTCCATAACCTACTGCCAAGATTGTTCTTACCATTAGCCTTCATTCCCTACCTGAAGGCCTTGTCCTCTAATGCTGCTTCTCTGAATCTTCTTATCCTTCAGGACTCTACTAAAGTCCAGTGCACAGACTTTACTAATTACTCCAGCTCGTGAGGATCATCTCCATTCACTCTCACTGACCTTAAACACACATCTGTTGGAGTATTTAGCCTATTCTTTGTCTATGTGTCTATTCCATCTCTGAGCTATGATCTGCTACAGAGCAGGGATCACCTTATTTATTTCTGTGTCTGATCCAACGCCTAGAACTTTGCCTAACATGTAGCAGAATCTCATTTAAAACGCATGGGGCAGGTTGGCTGGTCGCGGTGGCTCACGCCTGTAATCTCAGCACTTTGGGAGGCCAAGGTGGGCAGATCACGAGGTCAGGAGATCGAGACCATCCTGGGAAACACTGTGAAACCCCATCTCTACTAAAAATACAAAAAAAAATTAGCCGGGCGTGGTGGCGGGTACCTGCAGTCCCAGCTACTCGGGAGGCTGAGGCAGGAGAATGGCGTGAACCCAGGAGGCGGAGCTTGCAGTGAGCCGAGATTGCGCCACTGCACTCCAGCCTGGGTAACAGATCGAGACTCCATCTTAATAATAATAATAATAATAATAATAATAATAATGCATGGGACAGGTTACCAAAGGTGTATGAGGGAGGCTGAATAGAAGGAAGAATTAGGGAGACTCCTGGGATGCTGACAATATTCTGTATCTTCACCTGAATAATAGTTATGTGTGTGTTTGCATAGTTAAAATGTATTGAGCTGTGGAAAAAAATTGTGGAAGCAACAAAAGAATGAACTAGTGACAGAAATTACCCAAATTAATAAACATTGCAAACATAGCCACATGCTCACTGTTGTTTCAAGTAGCACAATGCCAGCTTCACCATTTAGTAACAATGAAATATCCAAGTAACAAAGACAATAGAAGCACAGATGCACACACAGACACACACACCACAGAGTTTCTTTCCCATTTGGCTCATCGCTCCACTGTGCCTCTTCTGCACCTGCCACCAGCCCAGACCATGTAAGAAGGCTCCACCCCTGACTTTGTAAGACTATTTAACAAGCCACTCCACTGTCAGGATGCCAAACCTCTGGGAGAACCTTTTTGCCATTGTGGGAATCCACCCTGCCTGAGTAAGCTGAAATCCCCAATTCTCTGCAACCCCCAACATGATTTAATCAACTTTCCCTTCAGTTCCCAGTCCTCCAGCACTTGGTTCAATTCAGTTCAACAAATACTTGTTGAGAATGTTATGTGCTAAGTCACATGGGTCATAATGATGAACAGGAGGTGTCTCCAAGTTTTTGTGTGTATGTGGCAAAATATACATAACGTAAAATTTATCATTTAAACCACTTTAAGTATAAAATATAGTGGCATTAAGTACATCCATGATGTTATACAACCATCACCACTATCCATTTCCAGAACTTTTTCATCTTCCCAAACAGAAACGCTGTACCAGTTAAATATGGGCTCCTTGTTCCTCTCTTCCTCCAGCCGCTGGTAACCACCATTCTCCTTTCTGTCTCTATGAATTTACCTATTCTAGGGACCCCATATAAATGAAACCATATGATATGTGTCCTTCAGTGTCTGGTTTACTTCCTTTAATGTTTTCAAGGTGCATCCAAGTTGAAGTACTTATCAGAATTTTATTTCTTTTTAAGGCTGGAAAATATTCCACTGTATGTATATATCACATTTTCTTTAGCCATTCACTCCTTCCTATTTTAGAGGAATTTACTGTCTAGCAAAGGAAAGCATGCCAGTTCTTGCCCACAAGTTTGCAGACCGTAGTCCAGCATCTGTTTCTCAAACCTAGAACCTTCCACCAAAATTCTTTGTGTTTGGTTTTTGCAGGGAACACATGTGACTCTTCCACCTCTTTATCCCACCATCTATCATGGTGCTGGCACATAATAAGCACCCAATTAACAGTCGTTTATTAGTGCATGAAGGACGTTCCCTGGGTTCTTCTAAGAAGTCTCTTTCTGAAGTTTCTTTTACTTCATCATAGTCCCTACTTTTGACCTGTCACTCATTTTCCCTGCAAAAGACTAATGTATCTGGCCCCTGCAAAATAAAATTTTTACAAAACTCCTCTCCTCGGTCCAGAGAAAAGAGTATCTACAAGAAATGATAAGTACAAATGGTGCTGGGTTGGGAGTCAAGAGATATGAATTTCAGTCCCAGCTTTACTATGACATAACTATGCCAAGTCACAAGCTCCTCAGGTCTCAGGAATCTATGACTGTAGCCTAAAATAAAGGTGTTAACTGGTCCTATTCAGTTATAAACTTGCATAATGCCAATTTGCAAAAAGCAGACAAAGCAATATCTTGATGACATGTCTCAGACACATCTGGAAAATGTCCAAAAAGGTTCCTAAAAATTCTTGTGATTATGAAAACAGTTTACCTACAGCTTCTTTAGCAATTCTACTGTGTCCTTTCTTTTATATTTCAACTACTGGGAAAACTATCATAGACTTTTATTTCAGTGGGCAAGAGAGGTACAACTTCCAGTTGGAACTAGACTGTTTAGCTATTATCATTGAAGAGTAGAAGAAAATGAAGGAAAATAATACTCATTTTGCCTAAAAACTTAAAGAATTGAATGAAGATATTACCTCTCTTTTGGCAAAAAGAGACGGGAAATTGATAACAAGTACAATTTGAAAGAAAATTGTTTGGGCTCTTTCACTGAGGAAGAATTTATTTTGTAGTCAGCTTTGGCTAGTACATTTTGCCACTATATAATTTTTCACAGTTCGAGAAACTTCTCTGAATGCATAAGCAGGAAATTAGCTCATTTGACACTTTTCTAGCTCATACAATGCTATTTCAGCTATTTGCAGGCAACAGATATGAACTGGTAAAATCTGAAAGGGGGGACCAAAAATGAAAAGGCTAATAAATAGAAGCTGGCCTCCCAATGACACAGAACTTTGCTTCACTAAGCTCTCCCTTAACCCAAGGAGCTCCAAGTGGCAATCCTGAGAATACCTTTGTTCTCCTCAGTGGGTGATGACAATGAGATAATCATCGCCAACAAAAGTAATGCAACTTAAATGAACAGAAACCCTCTCAGACTACATTGAATGGGAATGATTCTTTCCCTATAAAATAATAAACATTAATAATTCACATGCGAAGGACGAAGAAACCTACAAGAATCTGGTAAAAGTAGTCATACTACAATAGAACTATCAATGGGAAAAGTCCTAGGGAATGAACTGGATGGGAAAAACTGTTACAGTACAAAAAGTTTCAAGTATTCTCTCATGGCTAATTTTGCACCGTTCATTGAATTAATTATATAAAGGTCATTTAATAAATAACACCACACTTACTACAAATAGGCAAACACCCAATTTAATTTTCAAACCAAGATTACTAAAGAGGAATCAAAAGCGACCAAGGGTAAGTGGTCAGAAATCTAATAGAATAAGCGCAGAGAGAAGGAATCTCAGTTGGTACTGGCTCCCTCACCACCTCCCTCCAGCCGTACCATATTGTGTCCATTCCTAAAATGCATCACTTTTACACCCTTGAACACTGTCCACCACGCAGACAGTAAATGGCTCTGAAGCCACTGAACGTGATCACAGATAAATAAGAATCCACTTACTAGCTCTGGGATCTTGGGCAAGTTACTAACCTCTCTCAGTTTCATCACCTTGACAATGGAAATAATAATAGCAGTAGAGTCATCCCTCCCTATCCATGGGGGATTGGTTACAGGACCCCTGCAGATATCAAAATCTGCGGATATTCAAGTCCTTGATATGAAATGGCATAGTATTTGCATATACCCTACATACATCCTCTTCTATACTTGAAATCACATCTAGGTTACTTATAATATTTAATATAATGTAAATGCTACCTAAATAGTTATTATACTCTATTTTTAAAATTTGTAGTATTTTTAGGCTGGGCAAGGTGGCTCACACCTGTAATCCCAACACTTTGGAAGGCCGAGACAGGAAGATCACTTGAGGCCAGGAGTTTGAGATCTGCCCTATCAACATAGTGAGACTGCTTCTCTGCAAAAAAACAAATGAATTAATTAAATTAAAACTGTATTATTTTTATTGTTGTATTGCTATTTTATGTTTTTCTTTTCCCTAATATTTTCTATCCAAAGTTGGTTGAATCCACAGATGTGGAGCCCATGGATATGAAGGGCCAACTCTATCTCTTTTGTAAAGTTTGGCAAGCTTTAAATAAAATTATATATTGTAAAATGATTAGAGAATGCCTAGCCCATGGTAAGCCCCCAATAAATAATAGCTATTAGACTATGAAATCTCATGATGAGATTACATGTAAGAAAATTGGGGCCAGATGACCTAGCTAGTAATACACACCTAACTCATGCCATAGACCGGCCCTTAATCTAAATGTTTCTTAAAATGTGGCCTATGTTCTCATCAGCATTACAAATCACTTCTGATCCTTTATAAAAAATGTAGATTCCTGGGCAATGCCCACAAATTGGAACTCAATTAGTTTTAGGGAATGAGAATCCACTTCCTTAAATAAACACTCTAGCACATTCCAATAGACATTTTGAGAACCAATAATCTAGTTGTTCTCAAGTTTTTGTATCTGCAACACTTGAGAACTTGTTAGAAATGCAAATTCTTGGGTCCACCTGACCTAGTGAATCAGAAACTTTAGGATAAACCAGACATCTGGGTTTTCCAGCCCTCCAGCTGGGTTTTACAACTGCACTAATCGGTACCTTCCTATTCAGATACAGCCAGAGACCCAGACACGAGAGCCAGCAATCCAGGGTCACCCTTGACTCCACCCATCTCTCTTCCTCACTTCCGGCAGCCAATCAACCACCAAGTACTGCCTATTTTGTTTTGTCCTCTTTCCCTCCCAACCTCTATTTCTCTATTCCACGTCTTTGTCCACTGCTTTTTGACTGCCAAAAGGACTCCTACCAAATGTCTCTGCTTCCAGTCATGTCACTCTCAAATCCAGTGCTGCACCTAAATTGCAAGTCTGACACTTTCACTCTCCTGCTTAGCACGTTTCAGCAAATTCCCATTGCTCTGAAGACTAAAGATCCTTAAAATGGCTTATAAGTCCTTTCAGACTCTGCCTCTGCCCAGTATGCTGGTTTCGCTAATAACCACCCCCTGCCTCCAATTTTCTGCCCTGAGAGCTGAAGCCTCTTAGAATTTTCCTCCACAAATTCTACTATTTTCCACCTGTAAACTTCAGCTCCTGCTGCTCCCTTCCTTCCACATTTCACTCTCCCCACTCCAGTGCCCTGGCTAAATTTCACCAGTTCTAATTTTAATTTATTTGTTTATTTTATGGGAAAAAAAATCCCAAGCCCTTTTTACCTTTCTCCCAAGGTAGAGTTACAGCCCATTCAGTGGTTTCTGACACATTGCCTCGTCTCTGGTTGCCTGCTTCCTTATGTCCATTTCACCCACTCATTGCTCCATTCATCTTGTATCCCCAATACCTAGCAAGGGGCTTTGTCACAGAAAGAAATCAAAATCAATTTGCTGAATCATTTAATCCACCCGTAACGAGATTCACTATGTTGTTGGCCAAGATCAGGGTTGCGGTCTGCAGCCAGGCAATTTTCTGTATAGTGAGTCTTTCCAAGGAACTGGTCTTAAATTCATGATCATTATTCTCAAATTAACTAAATTAGAATGCAGACACTATATTCTGAACATTTTGCAAAACAGTGAGATATTGCAGCAAGTCTGACCTGGACCAGCTCCTGAGAATTGAGGCTTCTGTGCTGCATGCTGCTAAACCTCAGACAGAAGGACTCAGCCAATTTTAAATTATACACTTTTTACAAATCAAAGACCGTGCTTAATGTTTCCAAGCACTTTACAAAAATGTATTCCTTTTTTTCATAATATTGTAAGGAATGAAGAGTTATTCTGATATACATTATGTATTTAAATGATGAGAATCAGTAAGTGGAGCTGAATGTCCCAAAGTGAAGAAAGCTAGGTAATGTTATACCTTAGATGCAAACTTAAGTCACTTTCTTTTAGGAACACAATGGATTTGCGTACAATGGCCCTTATCCCACTCCCTGGAAAATCAACACAATTTAAAGGTCATAAAACTCAGTGGGACCACATTGTTCCACCTCAAAGATAAAATAATTACCATGGCAAGATAAGAAAGGCTAGGAGATGCTCACAAAGTATTACAAAGGACTGCTTCCAAAAGAAAACATATATGTAATAAAACTAAGTTAAACAGAATATTATGAAAATATTACCTGGGAAATTACCTCCTTCCAAAGATTTAATAATAGAATATGCATTGGGAAATAAAAGCAGACACTTCTCCCCAAAGGCAAACATCAGTGGGTAAATTTAGGAATCAGAGACTGTGTCCTCTTATGGTTGTTGCTACTCTGGCAAGGTGAAAGAAAATCTTTCCAAAACAATAGATTCTAATTCAAATTAAAGGATGACCTGGATGTCTATAAAATGTGGAAAAGACTAGTGACCTTTTCTGTTGCAGTCCCACTATTTGGACAACAACATATCTCCCGATGGTCAGCGGCTGCCATAGACTAGGCATGGGACACATGGGGATCTGTCTTAAAACAACTCAGAGTCACTGATGATAAGCTTTTCTCCGTCTTATTTCTTGGTTTTAAAAAAATCATATTACCTACCTTCAAAATCAAACTCGTGTCCAAAATCATAATGCAGAATGACTCATAAATCTATGGCGCATGTTAAGGGAGAAAAGAGACAGAAAAAGTTTTTCAAAATTCTCCCTCCTTAATACCATGCCTCAGTAAAAGAAACCATGGTTTGTCCATAGAAATGGCTCATTCCAGGGTAAGGCAGGGAAAGTGTAAAGTGAGGCCTGGATCACCTTGTTATTCCAGAAAATGCGGAAGTACTTGAATAAAAAGATGGGATTGTGTCATGGAAATGCAGGAGCCACTTTGGAAGCATCAAAAGCATAATCCATAAAGATTGATAACTTAGACTTGATCAAAATCAAAACTTCTGCTCTTTGAAAGACACTGTTCAGAAGATGAAAAAAACAAGTTACAGACTGAGAAAATATTTGCAAAACGCATGTCTTATCAAGTAACATATCCAAGATACTTAAGGAACTCTCAGAACTTAATCATAAAAAAACAACCCTATTACAAAATGAACAAAAGATTTTGAAGAGATGCTTCATCAGAGAAGATGGATGGATGGCAAAGAGGCATATGAAATAATGTTCACTAACCATTAGGAAAATGCAAATTGAAATCACATATATGTTCAACTGAGTTTCAACCAAAGTGCAAAGGCAGTTTTATGGTGAAACGACAGTTTTTACAACAAATAATGTTGGAACAATTGTACATCCATATGCAAACAAAACAAAACAGACAAAAAACAACCTTGACTTCCAGCATATACAGAAAATAGACCAATATTTAAAATCTAAAGCAAATAAACTTCTAAAAAAAGTATGCAAGAAATCTTTGTGACCCTGAGTTAGACAATGATTTCCTAGATACAACGTAAAAACCACAATGAAATACCATTATACATAGATAAGAATAGCTAAAATTAAAAAGACAGACTATACAAAATGTTGGCAAGGATGTCAAGCAACTAGAATTCTCACATTCTGTTGGTAGAAACAAAAAATGGTACAGCCACTTTGGAACACAGCTTGGGTTATAAAGTTCAGCATGCACAGACCATATAACCCAGCAGTCTTAATCCTAGTCATTTACCCAGGAAAAATGAAAACTTACGTTCACCCAAATCTTTCAAACAAAATATTTATGGTAGCTTTATTCATAATCACTATAAACTGAAAAGAAAATAAAACAAATGTCCTTCAACTGATACATATGATACCAAAAATACGACATAGACATGCAATGGTATACTACTCAGCAATAAAAGGAAACAAAGTAATGTCACATGCAACAACATGGATGAATCCCAAATGCATCATCCCTAGTAAAAGAAGCCAGACTCAAAAGGCTACATTAGACACAGAAAGTAAATTAGTGGCTTCCTGAGACTGGGAGGTTGTGAGAAAACGGGCAAATGAGAATGCCAATAAATGGGTATTGAGTTTCTTTCTGAAGTGATGAAAATGTTCTCAAATTGTGAAAATAATTGCACAGTTTTGTGAATATACCAAAAACCATTGAATTACATATTTTAAAGAGGAAATTGTATGATACATAAATTTTATCTCAATAAAGCTCTTTTTAATAGAAAAGTTACATACTGTATGATTCCATTTATATGGCTTTCTGGACAAGAGAAAACTATAGGCACAGAAAACAGGTCACTGATTGTCAGGGCAGGTGGAAGGGCTGACTAGAAAGGGCTTGAGGGAACTGTCTGGGAGTGATGGATCCATGTTATATCTTGGTTGTGGTGGGGGTTACACATTTGTACGTGCTTATCAAAACTCAACTAAACAGGATTAAATTTACTGCAAGTAAATAATACTTCAATGAACTTGACTTTTAAATATGTATATACATATTTTCCAATAGAAAAATTGTGTTTTGCTTTGTGGTTTTTAATTTGTATACTGGAGTGATAAGACTATTCACCAACCCTCCCCCACCAATACTATATTAGTGCACAATCTTAATACCTTTGAATACCTGATGTCATTGCATTTTTTTTTATCATTGAAGTAGTTCCATTCCACTTTTTAAATTGTTTTGAATAAATGTAAGGGGTAATGCAGACATGTGCATTTCTAGTCACAATTATAAAGCTATTAACTAGACCTGAATCCATTTATTTTGGCTTTATGAATAAGACAAATTCAGTTTACATGTGCTTATTAAGTTAACAAAGGGCTTTATATTCTGAAAAAGCATGTGCCTAATTAAGAGAAACATTCCAAAATTTAATTATTTCAGTCTTGAATGCTTTGAAAGAGTATGTTAGATTTTTCTACTAGGAAAGCTGTATTTTTTTAAATCAGAAAAATCGTGAAATACAGAAAGTTTACAAGAATCAGAATAGTATAAAAAATTTCTAAATGACATTTACCCAGATTCACTGATTACTAACCTTTTACCCACATGTTGTCATTTGCTGTCTTTTATATATATGGGGCTAGTTCTGTGCTTTCTAGTCTGTTCCATTGATCTATCCTTTGTCTATTCTTTTGCCAATAGCAACTGACCCTGATTAATGCAACAGTCCATAAATCTTTGTCTTAGTCCATTTTCTGTTGCTCTAGCAGAATGCCACAGACTGGGTAATTTATAGAGAACAGATGCCTATTCAGCTCATGGCTGTGGAGGCTGGCAAGTCCAAGAGCATGGTGCGGCATCTGATAAGTGTCATCCCATGGGGGACTGGTGGGTGACAGAAGTCTGTGAGACAGGGCAAAGCACCAGGGGCCAGACTCACTTTATAACAACCCACTCTTGAGTTAACTAACCCACTGCTGTGGTAATGGCATTAATCCATTCCTGAGGGCTCTACTCTCATGACCCAATCACCTCTTATTTGGCCCCACCCCCCAACACTGTCGCATTGGGGATTAAGTTTCCAGCTCATGACCTTTTGGAGAACACATTCAAACCATAGCAATTTGAAATCAGGTAGTACGGTTTTCCAACTTTGTCCTTCTTTTTCAAAATTGTTTTTGCTATCCTAGCTCCACTGCCTTCCCATTCAAGTTTCTGAATTAACTTGTCAACACCTACAAAAAGTCCAGCTGAGGTTTGATGGGGAATGCATTGAATCTATAAATCCACCAGAGGAGGATCAAGTTTAACAATATTGACTCTTTCCATGCAAGGACACAGTATCTCTTTCCACTTATTCAGATATTTAATGTTTTTCTAAGGAAAAAATTAGTTTTTATTTCTGGCATCTTCTTTTTCATCCCTGCCTATCCCTCACTCCATTCTTCAAAGTCAAGTTTTGACATTTGAAAGAATGTGCTTAAAACAGGGACAAAAGTAGTATCTTTATATGTTTAGGTTTTCAGTTACTAACATACTAAAAGCCCTCTGTATCTAAATGTTTCGACTGAATAATGACTCAGAATATCTTGGCTAACTTCCTTAATTATAAATGAATTAGCTATATACAGCTGGCCTTTGCTTTTTTATTAAACAATGATAATTATTCCAAACATCAGAAAATAATCATGAGAACATAAAGTCTAACAAATCAGTACCCTCTGTGCCAGATAGCATTCCCTTCATGGATCACAAATTGTATGTGATTATCTCATTCACAAGGTTCAAAATAAATTGCACACATGGATAATCTAACCCCAATGTCAATGGGTCAGTTTAAACACATACCCTTGAAGCCTGTAACAGAGGCAGGGGTCAGCATTAATATAAGGAGAATCCATTAACTGAGAAGAACACACACAACCATATTCAAAGACTACAATTGTGACAGCAATTGGTAAACTGAATATTTTTCAAAAAGTCTCTTTGTTCTTAATGGCACAAAAACCATTGTTGGTCTATAACACACTGTCACCGTCATGAACAGCAGGAGTGAGTACTGGTGCATGCAAGGAATCAAAGGCTGTGATGAAAGGGTCCATAATTAATAATAATTGCTTCCCAAGTGTCTATTTTACATAAAGATTCCACTTCATAAGGGACACATTCAAGACCACTGGATAGGCGTAATATTTTCACTGCGGGTGGTCCTCTCTTGGAA
Organism: Theropithecus gelada; assembly: GCF_003255815.1. NCBI lineage: Eukaryota > Metazoa > Chordata > Mammalia > Primates > Cercopithecidae > Theropithecus > Theropithecus gelada. The sequence continues at coordinate 70,789,393 of NC_037685.1, forward strand.
TGCTATTCAAAAACTCTGCATGGGACTAGCAAAACATCATTAATAAGAATGATAGAAAAGAACTGTAGAGACCAAGCACACCTTGCCAAGGGCAACATCTTGCAATGCACCAGCAACAGTGAAAAAACAGCCCATGAAGCTTCTGAAGTGAACGTCTCCACCCAAAGACACACATTTAGTCAAATTTTTAAATTTAATGGGTGCCTTTTTGGAGGTGGTGACCAAGAGTGAGGATGACGCTTTGGGATACCTTACTTGCAGGATTTGTTGTATACTTATTATTCTTCTGGAGGTAATTCTGAATAAAAGAGAAAAAACTTTATTAATGCTTTTGAATGAAGTTAAATTCAAAAATGTAAAGTATCAGGAACCCTGCAAAGAGCAGCCAGAATAATATCCCACAAAATGAGAGCAATTGAAACAAATATGTCAACACTTTTAAGCTCATATTAGAAAATCATTCATTTTAGTGTTCACTGGAAAGTATATGAATACAATTAACTGAATACAATTTAGAAATTATTTTGATAATCATCTAATAATTATGAATCACTGTGGTAGACTAATTACAGCAAAAACCCCATTCTCCAACCTTTCCTATACCCAACTCCCTGCAATGTAAATTTGCAGCTTCACCCCATGAAGTTGGACAGGCTTTGTAACTGACTTTGGCCAGAAAAAAATGCAATGGAAGTGACAACTATGTCAGTCTTGAGACTGGATTTCAAAACTTTAGGCACTGCCAGGCATGGTGGCTCACACTTGTTATCACAATACTTGGGGAGGCCAAGATGTGAGGATCCCTTGAGCTCAGGAATTCAAGACCAGCCTGAGCAACATAGTGAGACTTCATCTCTACAAATATATATATAATTTATATTATATATATTTTTTAAATTAGCCAGTGAGGTGGTGTGTGCCTGTAGTCCCAGCTACTCAGGAAGCTGAGGTGGTACTTGAGCCCAAGAGTGTGAGGCTACAGTGAGCCATGATTATGCCACTGCACTACAGCCTTGGTGACAGAGCAAGACCTTGTCTCAAAAAATAACAAAATAAACAACAAAAGGTCAGGTGCACGTTGGAGTCCTGCCCCACTGTCATGAAACAAACTTTACCTAGCCTGCTGGATGAACAGAAGCAGATAGTGGAACATCATTCCCGCTGAGGCCATCCTAAACCAGCCAGCCACCAGCCAATTTCCCTGCCGACGGGAGATCATCAGTGAAAAAAAGGTCAGACCAACCTAAGCCGGCCCAGACCTGAAGAACCACCCTGCCAAGCCATCAGCTCATAAGCATAATTAATATAAGGCTGTCGTTTTAAGCTATGAAATTTTGAGGTGGCTTGTTATACCTTATGAAAGGCTCATCTACCTTTCAAAGTCGCTGCTTGGATTTCATTCTATAACCTTCTATTTAACTCTCCTTGTGTTTTCTCAGCTACCAATATCACCATTACTCGTCCTATGACTCTGGATTAAGCAATCTACTTTGACTTCTCCCTCTCCTGTACTTCCCATAATCAATCACTTAATCTGGCAGCTTCTATACAGATGTAGATCTCACAGCTATCTGCTAGTCTCCATTTTTTCTGCCACACTACAAGTAAAGGTCTTCATCATTTGTCTTCTAAAACATCTCCTTTCCTCATTCTTTTGCCTCTTTAATATACTCTTTAATCACTAAAGAGGAATAATTTTCTTACTAAATCAAAATCATTGTTTTATTAAAATGCATGTCAGGACATATCATCCCATAAATGCAAGTCAGACACTTTAACAACCCCCAGTTTCCTACAGAATGTTCTGAACAGTTGAGCATGGAATTCAAGATGCTTCATTATCTGATCCCAATTTTTCCTTCTAGCTGTTTCCCCTGCATCCCTGCATACTTTTACAGTCATCACGCCAAAACAGTCATCTCCATGTTTTCAAATGTTGTCATCTTCCCTTTCCTCCCCACCTACTGAACTTCCAACAAGCTGATTCAACTACTGACAACTTCCTGACCGTCTTCTCCAGCAGGCATGTGTCCCCCCAGGCACTCACATCCCCATCTACCGCCTTGGGTAGATCTGTCCTTTTCCCTGAACACCTCAAATATGCCTCCATTGTTATAGTAAAGTTTTCATTAAAGTTTAACCTCTACTTAGTCAAGTGCTAAAGGTTGTAAATTTTTGACAGCATTGCATATGAACCTTTGCATCCCTCATACAACAGTACAATGCTTGATAGGCTAAATGCAATGTGTTGTGGATCTGGGGTCTTAGAATGGGGAGGAACTCTTCAGAAAAAAAATGTGTTTTCTAGCCAAAAGTCAAGTCCAGATGTGGTGCAAATAAATACTCTTGCTCCATGATCAAAAATAAAAGATTACAAACAAGGACAAGTAAGCTTTTGACTCCTTCAAAATTCTAACAATATTACAGTACAGCATCAGCTACTTCACTCCTACTCGGAAACTGACAAATATGACTATGTTAAATTCAATTAGAATCAGGACCCAGAAGTGCTCCAATCCCTTTCTACTCTCATCCTCATCTGTCTGACATATTTGGAAGAATCAAATAAGTGAAAGGTGGTTTCTGAACACAGTAAAACTTAGAAAAACAGAGCTCTCCCTTTGTTTTTTTTGTTTTTTTTTTTTTCATCCTGCTGTGAATTTAAGAAAGAAAATAAGGTGCTACCAGGACTCATGTGATAGCCATTTCTTTCAGGTACATATTATAACATTCAGATGAAAGTTCTCTAATCACACACACAAACACACGCACTGTGCCTCTAAAAACAAACATGGTGATTCTAAGCAAAGTCTCTCAATTTCTCTGGGTCACTATTTCCTCATCTGTAAAATGAGTGGCTGAGGCTACCTGAGCACTAAACTTTAGTGAGCTTATTAAGCATCAGTTTACTGAAACTGGTGTTCACAATAATAAACACAAGGGAAGGCAAGATATTTAGTAACAAAAATTTAAGTATTAAATTATGTATAGCATATAATGTATTTATAAAGATAGCAAAAGAAACCAACATAATTTTGAAAGATTTTTAACAAAACTGAAAAATATTTTCATGGCCTTCAACAAGAAATTTCAATTAATAAGAACACTCCATCCCTACATGATATGGTTTGGATATTTGTCGCCTCCAAATCTCATGTTGAAGATGTTGGAGGTGGGGCCTAGTGGGAGGTACTGGATCCTGGGGGCAGGTCCTTCATGAATGGCTTTGCACCATCCCCTTTGCGGTAAGTGAGTTTTCACCCAAATAGTTCACATGAGATCTGGTTGTTTAAAAGAGTCTGGGACCTCCCCCTTCACTCTCACTCCCACCCTTGCCATGTGACACCCTGCTCCCCCTTTGCCTTCCACCAAGATTAGGAGCTTCCTGAAGCCCACACCAGAAGCTGAGCAGATGCCAGCGCCATGCTTCCTGTACAGCCTGCAGAACCATGAGTCAACTAAACATCTTTACAGATTACCCAGCTGCAGGTATTTCTTTGCAGCCATACAAGAACAGACAAACACAGAAAATTGGTACTGAGGAGTAGGGTGCTGAAAATGTGAAAGCAGCTTTGGAACTTGGTAATGGCCAGAGGTTGGAAGAGTTTGGAGGTCAAAGAAGAAGACAGGAAGATGAAGGAAAGTTTGGAACTCCTTAGAGACTGGTTAAACGGTTGGTGACCAAAACGCTGATAGAAATATGGACAGTGAAATCCAGACTGATGAGATCTCAGATGGAAATAAGGAAGTTATTGAAACTAGAGTAACGGTCACCCCTGTTACACCCTGGCAAAGAACTTGGCTTCACTGGGTTTATGCCCTAGGGATCTGTGGAAGTTTGAACTCAAGAGTGATGACCTAGGGAATCTGGCAGAAGAAATTTCTAAGCAGTAAGACATTCAAGAAGTGGCCTAGTAGCTTCTGACAGCCTATAATCAGATAATTGGACCAAACAAATAACTTCAAGTTGGAATTTATATTTAAAGAGAAAGCAGTGACTGGACATGGTGGCTCATGCTATAAACCCAGCAATTTGGGAAGCCGAGGGGTGAAGATTGCTTGAACCCGGGAGTTTGAGGCTAGACCTGGCAACATAGTGACACTCCATCTTTACAAAAAAATAAAAATCAGCCAGGTATGATGGTACATCTCTGTAGTCCCAGCTCCTCAAGAGGCTGAGACTGGAGAATCTCTTGAGCCCAGAAGGTTGAAGCTGCAATGAGCCATGATCACACCACTGCAGTCCAGCCTAAGTGACAGGGCAAGATCCTGTCCCTAAATAAATAAATAATAGGAGGAAAGCATAAAAGTCTGGAAAACTTGCAGCCTGGTCCTGTGGTCGAGAAGGATTCCAAGCACACTGAGGAGCAACCACCTACTAGAGAGATTACTATGACTAACAGGGTGCCAAGTGTTACTATCTAAGACAATGAGAAAAAGGCCTAGAAAGCATTTCAGAAATCTTTGAGGCAGCCATTCCCATCACAAACCCAGAGGCCTAGAAGGAAAAAGTAGTTTCAGGGGCCAGGCCCATGGCACCATCGCCCTGATCAGCCTTAGGACACTGCTCCCCACATTCTGGTTCAGGACACCACTTTAGAGAGGGTCAGCCATTAGTGTTGGTGGCTGCCATGTGGTGTTAAGCCTGTAGGCCTACGGAATGCAAGAGTGAAGGGGGTTTGGCGGCTTCCACTTGGATTTCAGAGGGTGTATGGGAAAGCCTGAGTGTCCAGGCAGAAGTTTGCTGCAGAGCCTCTACTAGGGCAGTGTGGAGGGAAAACGTGGGGTTGGAACCCTAATATACAGTCCCCACCAGGTCACTGCCTAGTGGAGCTGTGACAAGGGGGCTGCCGCCCTCCAGTCCCACCTGCAGTAGATACAGTGGTAGATTTACTACTGAAAAAGGATGATTGTGTTTTATAACATGAGAAGGACGTGAGATTTGCGGGGGCCACATGCAGAAAGATATGGTTTGGATATCTGACCCCTCCAAATCTCATGTTGAGATGTGATCCCTAATGTTGGAGATGAGGCCTCATGGGAGGTGTTGGATCATGGGGGTGGATCCCTCATGAATGGCTTAGCATGAACCCCTTAATGTTGAGTGAGTTCTTGCTCAGTTAGTTTACACAAGATGTGGTTGTTTTAAGAGTCTTGGACCTCCCCCTTTGCTCTCTCATTCCTGCTCTGGCCATGACACACCTGCTCCCCCTTTGTCTTCTGCTATGATTGGAAGCTTCCTGAGGCCCTCACCAGAAGCTGAGCAGATGCTGGCACCATGCTTCCTGTACAGCCTGCAGAACAGTGAGCCAATTAAACCTCTCTTCATAAACCACCCAGTCTCAGGTATTTCTTAATGTAATGCAAGAGCAGACCAACACACTGTCACACCACTCAGTTAATCAGGGTATTATTGTGAATATTAAAATATTACACTAGTCTTACAGAGTGTAGAATAGTAACAGACTTTGTATGAGCTGTGGGGCCTTGGACAGGTCACCTAACCTCCACTTCATTACATGAAAAATAGGAATAATTCCTGCCTCATGGTAGGGAACAGGTAAGGTTATAAAGACTGAATGAGATAACGTACATGCGATGCCTATAAGACAGCAGTTACTAAACAAATATTAGGTGTTAATCACCCTTTCTCCACCATCTCCAGGAAAGTTCAATAGGACATTCTGACAACACATAATTGGAAGTTACCTCTCAACTGTATAATGCGCTCCTTTATTTTTCATCATTCAACGTTCTCTCATAATGATGAAATATTTTTTCACCGATAGCACTTGCTTCAAAGTCACTTACCTCCTCTGCTTATGGATGACAGGATGATGATATCATTTTTAAAAGGCCGCAACAAATATATTCATTAAAACAGTTCTGACACAAGTTTTGGCTTAAGTTGTACACTGGCAGATAAAATAAAATCAGGGATATCTGACAATGACTTTGGGTAGCAGAAATGCTATAGAGAGGCGAAGGCCTTGACCTGCCTACTCTCTCCCCAGCACCAGGCAGGATACCCTATTTTAGGAAGGGAAATCTATCATTTTCTTAAATAATGCTTTCCAATCTTTAAATGCCACTCTGTTTGCATCTATTTAAGCAAAGCTGACCTTTTTAAAATCCTTACTGGAAATGACGAATATCGTTAGAAAATTCCATTCTATGAAATCACGCCTTTGGTCTTGGCCCATTTACGTTTAAACGAACAAAGCAGAGTAGGAGGGGCTACAGCCTCCCGGCTGGAGAGGTGCTGAGAGACAGGTTCTGTTGCAGGCACTGAAATGAGCCCAGTCTGTCAGACCAAAGGCAACATCCAAGGAGACAACAGCAGACAGCTGGTGGAAGTCTCACTGACCGCCAAGAGTCAGGGGAGACACCAGGTTGGAGGCCAAGGGAGTATTCAGTGCCTCTCCTCCAGGGACAGGTAGAAATGTCCTCACCCAAAGGCCACATTCAGCCTACGTGGGAGAGGCCCGCAGGCTCCATTCTCTAGGCTGGGATTCAGAGGCAGGGGTTGGTCTCGGAGGATGGGAGTTGATCAGAGGAGACAACGTGTTTATTCTCATGTGACTGACCTAATGAACAGGAAGCATGATGCGGAGGCAGACAGGGTTAAAGAGGGGCACTTCAATCTCAAAAACAATATCCAAAGTAGGGCACAGAGTTAGAATTGACTAATCAGCAAGGACACTGCAGATCTCCAGAGTGATGACACGGAGCTCCGTAAGCCCCACCTCCTCCAGTGCCATTCGTTTCTACCAAGGATAATACAGCTCAGAGAATAAGTGTGTAGATAAGAGCAGTTAGTGAAAGTCAACAATGTGCCCCTGCTCTAGGCAGTGGGAAATCAAAGACAGAAAGACAACTGTCTGCCTCAAGAAGCTCAAATCTAGAAGACAGGGTGAAAAGTACTGACTATATTGAATGTGAGGAGTGCCAGGCTGCAAATGGTCACTGCATACTGTGAAGTGCAGAGAAGGCCATCTAACCTACATCTGGTTGCGTCAGGAAGATCTTCTCAACTCTTACTATTAATAATGTGTTTTATTGAATTAAATCCTTGGGGAGTACTATGGCAGTCCCCCACTCTCCCTCCCCTAAAGAGAAAACATTTCTTTTGTCTTTTTTATTTTTAAACATTTAAGAAAATCCTTGCCACCCTTTACTGAATGAACACCCTCTCAATTCTCTCACAGCATTGCTGAATCAGACAACTGGTGCTGCATTCCACCCACAAGACTAATGAGCTTCCAGCTGACGATGGCATCAGAACCCCACACATGAGAAAAGGCACTTGGCAATCTATCAACATGGTAACTATCCGATCTACCAGGTCATTTCCTAGGCAAAAGTTCATGTGAGCTCCAAATCAACATTAATAATAAGTTAACAAATACTTCCTGTTATCAGCAAACTGCATGCTTTGCCAAAATGTAGTGCTTCAATGAATTAAATGAATGACTTCCTCTTCACAATTCTTTTATGCGACAGGATTTATTGCATCCTTTCTACAGATGAGAAAACTAAGATTCAGAAAGTTAATTAATTTTCTTGAAGTTATATGGCTAGAAAGCAGGGAACCAGAAATCAATTCCTGTTCTGTTTGTTTCCCAAGCCTGTGGAAGTCTAAAAACCTGCCTCTCACCTACAGTCTTATTCCTTTGCAGATTATTCACTGCCTTGGAGTGTTCAAGCACAATCTCCTTTGGGTTATGCAAATTCTCTAACATGATGTAGTTTTGGCTCTTTTCAAAGCAGTTTGTCATATCCTGGATAACTAGACCTCTATGAAACCTCAAGACTCCCTGGTGACTGGAGTCTTAAGTCTTACATGGCAAACAGGACTGACCCTTCCCCATCCAGCCCCTGGTGAGCTTTCTGGCCTCCTCTCTGGCCACTGTCCCATCACCTTCCTCTGCATTCTTCACTCTATGCAGGAGCCAGCCCGTGTCCACATCTATGGTGCTCCCTCTGATCAAAGGCCTTTCCTACTACTTTTTTGCTTGGTAAATTGACTCACCTATTCAGGGCCCAAGTCATACACTTCTAGGATGCTTTGTCTGTCTCCTTCCCACTCCCCATACCCCTCTGTATGTCTCACTCTGCTTTTAGAATGCCAGTACAGCAGTACTCACCCACCCTGTATTATTACTTATTTGTCAATCTCTCCCTAAACCCTTTCTATCCAAGCTGTGGCCCATGGACCAGCAGCATTGATGTCTCCAGGGAATCCTGAGTCGTCCCCAAACCTACAGCATCACAATTGACATTGTTAATAAGATCCCCACAACTTATGTGCACTTTGGACTTTGAGGAGAAACTCTCTCCATGTCTGAATTTTGGGAAGAGAGGAGTGGCATTTGGTTTGTTTGTTCTGAATATTTTTAAGAGACGGGGTCTTGTTCTGTCACCCAGGCTGGAGTGCAGTGGTGTAATTTTGCAGCCTCAAACTCTTGGGCTCAAGTGACCCTCCTTCCTCAGCCTCCCAAGCGGCTGGAATTATAGGCACAAGCCACCATGTCTGCTGTGTTTGTCTGTTTGGCAGAAACAGGATCTTGCTATAATGCCCAGGCTGGTCTTGAACTCTTGGCCTTAAGTGATCCTCCCACCTAGGCCTCCCAAAGTGCTGGGGATTACAGGTGTGAACCATGGCACCAGGCCAGGAGTGGCATCTTATTTATTCTCAGAACTTACCCCAGGGCCTACCACTGAGTGACTACTCTGTAAATGTTTGTTGAATCAAAGTGAATATGGTCTTTCACTTGATTCTCACAACAATCCTCTGAGTTAGAAACTATTATCTCTATGTAATAGATGAGAAAACTGAAGCTAGAGACTTTTTAAAAAATTTGCTAAAACTCACACATAGTCAATAATTAGCAGGATGAGGGTCAAATCTTCTAATTTCAAGGTCTGTATTATTTTCATTTCTCTAAACTATTTCCCATGCATTATAAATAAGAATATTTATGCAATAACTCACACAATATGTATTTTAGCATAAGAATATTGCCCAGGCAGGATTAGCAGCCACTTTGCTTTCATGTTCATGAAGTGAATGCACCCTATCATTCCTCTAGGTAGGAATATCCACCCAGCATGAGTGGTGCATTGTGTGCAGTACTAAACATGGAGAGGAAAATGAATCGAATCAGCTCCTGCCCTCATGGAGATACCAACAAATAAAGAGTAATCCTCTTCCAGTGTGAGAAGAACCACGCTCTGTGTGTGTGTGTGTGTGTGTGTGTGTGTGTGTGTGTACTATGTGTATAAAGAGAAAAACATGAGTAATGGCACTTTACCCAACCAATGGCACCTGCTGCAAAACAAAATCTGGTAAGGTAAGGTACAGAAAAAGACCCACCAGAGCGCCATTCAGTTTTCAATGCTTCAAAGATTTACACACTCTTCCTATTATCATTAATGGCTATTATGACCGTAATCAGTCCCCATGCACCAAGGGGAGAATAAATTCCTCACAGAGGGGAAATAGAGGGTATTCAAAGGAAAAAAATATTTTACGCAGAAAGCTGATGCCTGCTAGTTGATAATGAATGCAGTAGGAGTAATAGTAATTTGTTTAAATTCCTCATTAAATGAGTCATAAAGGTCATGGGGCAATACTAGAAACACACACACACGCACACACACACACACACACACAGCATCTCTGAATTATCCAGCAAAGCAACAATGTTAAAAATCGATTTTTTAAAAAATTAGAGCTAAATATATTAAAAATTAAAAATCAGGATTAAACAAAAAATAAAAGGGAACTGGAATTCCAACAACTTTAAATTATAAAGATCATATAAAAGCAGAAAAGTAGAAGAATGGATCAAATAAGAAAATCCCGTCTGTGACAGTCCACGCTGCCCCAAGTCACTAAATCTGCAGTTGACAGAAACAAAATACAGAGCTATATCTTGTGCACGGGAAAAAAGCAAACATATTCCTAAGTGACCAGAATACATGAGTCTGGTGGGTTGATAAGTGACTTACACAGACCAAATAGGTGTTAGATAATGAGACAAGGGAGCGAAAATATTCTTAGAGGGTAAAAGCTCACAAGTCAGCAGTATAGAGGCATTCTCAAGAGCAGAATCGTTGCATATTTTAATACCTTCTTGGCTAATAAGGATAAAACCGACAGGCAAAGTGAAAATATGGGACTTGGAACGTAATTTCTACTTCCCTGGGAGCAGCATTTCTTAGGGTGATTGGGAGGCGTTTGCTCCTCATCAGATCTTTATTAATCCATCGTCATGTCTCTGTGTTTTATTATTCCTGCCAGGGTAACAGATTATCTTCATGCTTTCAGGTCATAAAGTATACCAGTTAACTCAGGGGATTGAAAACAAAATTAAGAATGAGGTATGGCATGTTCCTTTTCTTCTCAGATCCTCTTTTTGCCCTGTAAAATGAGGCTAATCGACGCTATCCCCTAGGGCGGTTATGTAAGAGAACAGACACTTGTTGTATATCCCCCAAAGGTGATAAAAATGGTGTAAGCCTCCCAGTATCATGTTGGGTCCATGGTGAACACTCAGTAAACATGAGCTGCTATTATCATTGCACTGGAAGGCTTCCCACCATCGAGAGTCATTAAATCCAGGAGATTGGGAGCTGTTTTCCTCTGCAGCATTTTATTTTGTGTTCAAAAGAAATACAGCACAGATTTGGCCAAATCAGCAGACAAATTGTCAAGACCAGGAATAAAGTCTGTTTAGCACACTCTGAATATAGCACCTAACACACAATTATAAATATAGAGTGCTTAATGGGGAGTATTTGATTTAAAAAATGGTAAAATCTATTGCCAAGATTAAATGAGGTGACCTCTTTGGAATCCTTCCAATAGAGGCAATAAAGAAAAAAAAAGAACATAAATATGTATGTGTCTCTCTAGCTCAAACCCATCTGACCTATGATATCCATACTGGGCCAGAGCAACCAATATGTGCATCTTCATATTTCTAAACTTCAAACAATGGCCCATGCAGTACAAAACCCAAGAGCACTAAAAATGGCCTTTGACTCTGCTTGTGATACGCCATCTGTAGCCACCATACCCAGAGAACTGTAGATCAAAAAGAATTACTGCGGTGCCAAAGAGACTCCCATAAAATTGCGCTACGCTATTATACCATTTTGGTTGCCTTTGGGAAATATGTAAGTCAAAAGCATCTAACCATGGGTAAATAAAGTCAGTTTGAACTTAAGAAAATAGAAAAGCTGATGGAAGAATAAGTTTGCTCATTTAAGTGGCCTTTTATGTAAAAGGGTTAAGAACACTACTTCTACCTTCTGCTAATGAGCTATGTTCTTCTGAAAATTGGGGCAGTATACTAATTCTGATGTGACAAAATTTTAAAATGCTAGTGGGGCAAGGTTCTGTAAACTCTGTCTCTATACCTTACTATGTCTTGCTATTGTATAGTAAGCATCATTCAATAAGAAGTAAAATAAATATAAAGGGCAACAAATCAAAGATTGAATTCTCACAGAGTGGTGGCTCTGGATGAGTGGCAATCCCCAGGCATAAACGTCTACATTCCAATGCTCTAAGAATGGCAGGCTGATCTCCAAAGATCAAAATGACCATTGTTGTTTAAAAACTACCATTTCCTTAGAATAAAAAACAAATGGTCCTGAAATAAGCTTGCCATCTGTATCATCTTATATCCAGGAGGACAATAAGCCAAGAAAGGAAAAAACAGAGAAAAAAGCAGTTGAATTGCAATATATTTCATCACAGAATGATAGTGTACTCTTAAAAAAAATCCAGTCTAGTTCAAAGAGAACATCATTTCTAAACATTATAGGCAAAAAGAAAGGTTTTTAAAATTTCATTTTGTGTTCAAGTTTACTGCAAATTACATATGACAATACAGTTCTTAAATAGTACAAAATGAATCTCCAACTTCAATTTTGGTGCTGTGGTTTTTATATTTGTGTAGTTGTTAAAATAAGATGGAATGTTGGCATAACTATCAGACAGCAGAAAACAAGCTGCTGAATGAGGAGGGAAAGGACCAAAGAAACAGTAGAGAAGGGATTTGTAGTTTGAAAGGAATTTTGGTGCCAATGGTGGGGATTTGTTGTACAGTCTGCATTAACTGGGTTATTTCTGAATGAACATTTATTATAACAGAATATTCTACATATAATCTCATAAAACTGTAAATTCCTGGCAGAGTCACTTTGAAAGTATGAGGCTGTCAAGCCCTTCTTTTGAAAATCTGAGAACTATTTGCATGAGAATTATCACTCTGAAGCAAGCAAATTCCAGTGCTGTTGACTCACTGCCTCAGCCACCTACACTAGGGCTCCCAGGCAGAATGGGTTCCAACACACCGTACGTGGGGATTCCAGGACCCACCAGTTCATGGGCGTCACATGGGAAATAACAACAGGAAGAAACTCTGTTGCCAAATAGACACCAAATCAACAGAAAAACAGTAAGGCCATTTTGTTTATGGTTTAACCGGATTTTTAAATTATTATGCCCTAGGATCTATCTGAAACACAGACTCAAACAAATGAAGAAAGGACTTTTAGGAACTTGAAAAACCATGTATACTTATTATGGCAAGTATGTGCCTCTCAAGTTCAACATGTCAAACATATGATTTCATCCTGTTGGAAAAAATAACAAAAAGAAAAAGGAGGTACAAGTCTTCATACAGAACTCTCAGACCCTCGTCAAGAGGTTGGAAATTGTATTTAGCTGTACGGAACAGAGGAATACATGACTGCTAATTTTCTAACCCATTCATTTTTGTGAAATTCTAATAAGGCAACTGGATTTTTCTAGTTGCTAGATGTCAAGCATCATTTTGAAATATTAATCCTTAGAAAGCAGAAACCATGTCTAAATGACTCTCAGTATACATCGTCTATTGTAGCATCACTTGCAAAGGGTTACTGAGATTGACGAAGTAAAATAAATGGTGAGTTCAGTTGGGCGCTGTGGCTCTCCCTTGTAATTCTAACACTTTGGAAGGCTGAGGTGGGTGGATCGCTTGAGCCCAGGAGTTCGAGACGAGCCTAGGCAACATAGGGAGAACCAGTCTCTACAAAAAATGAACTGGGCATGGTGGTGTGTACCTGTAGTCCCAGGTACTCAGGAGGCTGAGGTGGGAGGATCACCTGAGCCCAGGAAGTCTAGGCTGCAATGAGCCAAGATTGCACCACTGCATTCCAGCCTGGGCAACAGAGCAAGACCCCGACTCAAAAAAAAAAAGAGTTTGCTTTAAAGGGCATTGTAGGAAAATCGAAAGTGATCTCTACTGGGGGGAATTCATCTAAAACCCAGGTTAAACCCGATTTCTACCACTATCTGGCTGTTAATCCTGGACAAATAATAATACTTAATGTCTCTGTGTCTTGATCTCTTCGGCCTTAAAACCAGGTTTCTAATCACACATGCCTCCCAGAATAGTGAGAAAATAATGTTAAAAGCATTTAGACGGTGGCCTTTCACATAGTTAGGCACTGAATAAATGTTTTCCAGGGGATTTTTTTTTTTTTTTTTTTTTTTTTTTATTTTTGTTTTTGTTTTTTGCTAACATCAAAGGACATTACAATAATTGAAAAGGTTTTCGCAGAGATAGAGCATTTATCTGTCCCAAACACAGATCAGAAGACTCCAAAGTTTAGGCACAGAATTAAGCAGGAATATATCCTTGTTTCTTATATTCCCACTTAAAAACATTTTCAAGACAAGAGAATAATATTCCTCTTCAAAATTTCTTACAAAATCTCAAATTTCAAAAGAATAAAGTGACATGGCCGGGCGCGGTGGCTCAAGCCTGTAATCCCAGCACTTTGGGAGGCCGAGACGGGCGGATCACGAGGTCAGGAGATCGAGACCATCCTGGCTAACACGGTGAAACCCCGTCTCTACTAAAAAAATACAAAAAACTAGCCGGGCGAGGTGGCGGGCGCCTGTAGTCCCAGCTACTCGGGAGGCTGAGGCAGGAGAATGACGTAAACCCGGGAGGCGGAGCTTGCAGTGAGCTGACATCCGGCCACTGCACTCCAGTCTGGGCGACAGAGCAGGACTCCGTCTCAAAAAAAAAAAAAAAAAAAAAAAAAAAAAAAAAAAAAAAGAATAAAGTGACAAAGAAAACATCAGTATTTTTTTTGATAGCCAATATATCGTCAAAATTTTAAATTCTGTATTTTATCTGACTAATAAACTTACTTGCTCCATATTATAAGACTATAAGCATAGGAAAATAGAAAATGAGCACAAAATCAAATCCATACGTTGAAATTATCAAGGAAGTTACAAGTAAACAATCTTTCAGAGCAAGATCTAACAGACTTTTTCCATAGAAATCCAAATGGTAAACTTTTAGGCTTTGTGAGCCACATATGGTTTTCTTCTTCTTCCTCTTCCTATTTCTCTCCCTTCCTCTCCTCTTCTACCTTTCCCTTCCTCTCCTCTTCCCTCTCCTCCTTTAACAACTCTTTGAAAACACATAAACCATTCCTAGCTCTGTGGCCAAACAAAACCAGGCTTCAGGCTAGATTTGGCCCCAGGGCACCGTTTCCTACCCTTGTTATAGGGCAGGGATGGGCAAACTACAGAACAAAGGCCAAATCCTGCCCGCAGCCTATTTCTGTAAATAAAGTTTTCTTGGAACACAGCCATTCCCATTCACTTACAAAGTATCTATTGCTGCTTTCCCACCCCAAAGACAGGGTTGAGCAGTTTTAACAGAGACCCTATGGCTCAGGAAGGCAAAAGTATATGCCATCTGGTCCTTTACAGAAAAATGTTTGCCAATCTCTGATCTAGAGTAATGAGAATGCTTTGTTACTATCACTCTTCTCTATCCCTTTCCACTATAGGAAGAGCTAGAACAAGTGGTCTTAGTTACTTTATTGGGAGTTATTTTTTCTTGCCAATGTTAAATACCATGGAAACCAAATATTATAAATTTTGTATGTGAAAGTGTTAGGTAGAGAAAACTTCCAGACATCCACATGTTTCTTTAAATGGGTTGCATGTATTTTCATAGTCTTTGTAACAGCAGAGAATAGGAAATACTACTTCTTAAAAAATGTTGAAAGAGAACAATATGAAGTGGAAACATCCAGAAAAGAAAAATAGAATATGATATAGAATATAAACTTAGGCAGAAAAAACACCCTTTTGTGGTATATGAATATTGGCTGAGCTTGCATGGTGCCTGAGAGAACACAGTGGCTCACTTTATTCAGGACAATGACCTATTCAATTCTGAAAATATTGCTTCTACCTATCCATTTCAATTTAGTATATAAAAAGGTATAAAGCTATGTAAACAGTGCAAAGCACCATATATATCTGCCTATATAAATAAAAAAAAATCTAACCCAAATCAAATCATTTCAAAAAGTCACATTTCTGAATTAGCTTTCCCTCAATTCTGTAAGCAGAATATTTCATCCTAGAAATTAAACTTGGAAAGCACTGTGAAATTGTTTTTATATGTATTTATATTTCACTTTTTCTCTGCATGATGCATAACTCAAAAACTCCTTCCTGCCCATCTCAGAAGCTCCAGGCTCTGGCTCCTTTCACCCCCACATCCTCAAATGTTCACACTGTCCAGTTTAGGTGGAGGCCAGTGCTACCTCCAGAGATGGACTCTTGCTTTGCTTTCCAGCAGCAGACCAGAATTTGAGTTGATCATATCCAGTGACTTCAACCCTAGAGCTCAGGATTCGACAAACACAGAGGGATTTCTACTGAACTTTCATCTACACTCCTCAATCATCCATCCTCCAACCTGAGCAGTTAACCATTTTCATTGGTGCTTAAAATCATTTCCCATACTGGTTCTCATTACTGTTGGAAATTGAAAATCCTAGCAGAATAAGATCCATGAGGGCACAGACCATTTCTGCCCTGCTCATCAATGTATCTTTGGCCTTAGCTCAGTTTCTGGCACACAATAGAGGCTTAGTAAACATGGATAGACGGACGGATGGATGGATGGATGGATGGATGGATGGATGGATGGATGGATGGATAAAAACTGCAAACATCTGAATTGTGATTGGTTTCTAAACCATACAGGACTTATCCACAAATGTCTTTGCAAACCTACTTGAGCAGTTAAAACATAGTGGTTTTGAAGTTCATAAATGTAAGGGATCTATTAGCAATGAATGATGGCAAGGACTTCAGCAAGCACAAACAGGCTAGATAGCCAGGTCTTGGAATCCATCAAACTATTGCTTTCATTTTCAAAAGGAGAAAATGTTAGTTTTTGGAAACACAGGTCAATAATTTTATGTTGAGAACCTGAAAAACCTGCAAATGGCATTATTAACCAGGTGTCCTAAAAAACTTAAGAAAAAGTAGATTACCAGCCAGCAACACTACATCACTAAGAATAAACTGCATTAAATTCACCTCAACTTTGGTTTTGATAAGAAAATGCTACAGGTATAAAGTGTCTTGATTTTTGCAAGATATTTGATGAATTAAGATTCTTTATGATTGACATGGAAAACTCAAGTTTGGATGACAGGATAGTAAGGTGTATTCAAACTATTGAAAAATTATCACTAAAGGGTGCTATTAATAAATTAATATCTTCACTTTCCTACATATACAGAGTGCCCAACTAGAACCAGCGGAAATGAGTGGTAGTCACAAGCTCATCTGGAAAATTATGAAAATGCTAACAATTTGAAAGGTTGTAAAATGGATGAAACAACTTCTGGACTCTTTAAGCACCTGTTCAAGCCCATGGTGACTCTGACTGTCCAGAAGGAATGATTTAGAATGGTGGGAGAAAAAGGAATTCTTACATACTTTTCACTTCAAAATTCGAAGAGTCTAAGAAATGTCTATATATACAAGGGAAATGATGGCCTAAGGAAAAGTCATGTGGGCAGGTTCTGACTCCAAGTTAGCTTTCAAGCTTAATCTTTCTTTACTCTTTTTAAATTTAGTTTATTGTATTAATGTATTTATTTTTAGAAACAGGGTCTTGCTCTGTCACCCAGGCTGGAGTTCAGTGGCACAATCATAGTCACCGTAACCTGAAACTCCTGGATTCACACAATCCTCTCTTGAATAGCCAGGACTACAGAAGTGAGCCATCACTTTAGATTGTAAAATCGTTACATTTTTTGTAGAGACAGGGTGTCACTATGTTGGCCAGGCTGGTGTTGAACTCCTGGACTCAAGCATCTTCCAGCCTTGCTGTCCCAAAGTGCTGAGATTACAGGCATAATCCACTATGCCTGGCTAATTTATGTAATTTTTACATATCCAGAAGGATTCATTAAAAGCATGGCAAGAAAAGAGGATGTGGGAGTAAAATAATAGAGTGGTATATAATAGAATATAAAACAAAATGATAATCTTATAAATAAATTATATATAATTTATATATTAGAATGACATATAGAATGATAATCAAAGAACTAAGTAAGAAGATTGCCATTCAATTAGCATTTGCAGCAACAATGATTTAATCATGAGTATAGCTCTGGTAGATATAAAGTAGTTGTATTTTAAGTATTAATACTATCAACAGTCAGTATGGGGCAATAGTGTGCGCATGTGAGTACGTGTGAGTGAATGTGTGTGTGTGTGCTTGGGCATGCATGTGTGTGTTTTTCTCCTAAATATTTAAGGCAAAATCCTACAGTAAATGAGGTTATTTCTTGAAGATGAATGTTCAAAGTAAGAAGAACCCTGTAATTTCTTTTACCCATGGATAACATTCTTTATCTCCCCATCCAGTCAGATTCCGTAAGCAAGAATCCTTAATTTCCATCAGTCTAACCACTACTAGATTGAAAGTGTAAAAAACAATAAACTAACCACTTCATGTAGTTCAGGTTTTAGGCAAGCTTATTCTATTTAGGAAATGTTGAAAGATGCCTCAAACCACAAATCAGGCTTTATTTCAGCAGATGTTTGTGACCACGTATTGATAACAATATGAGGCAGCCAAATGCCTAGACAGATAGGGCAGGTCCCTGGTGAAAACCCATCTCCAAGCCAAAGACAGTTTAAAGCCTGAAAGCCAAGCTACAAGTTACATCCTCGGACCAGATTGAGAACTTGTCTTTCTGTTTGATGCAATTTCCTCTGATTGATCCCCACCCTTCACCTATTTTACATATCCCTGCCCTCTCCTAATTGGTCTTCTACACCATCATACCCAACTTTGAGTGGTGTCTTCACCTTAACCTTTTGCCTATGAAGACCCCAAACTCAGTCGGTAGAGAAGGAGACGGCCTGACTTTGGGGAGGTGATGGCCTGACATCAGGGAAGATGACCTGCCCCTCCCGTCCCCTCTCCAGCTGAGAACTGTTTTCATCACTCAATAAAACTATCCACCTTCACCATCCTTCAACTATCTGTGTACCTCATTCTTCTTGGACACCGGACAAGAGCTCAGGACCCACTGATTGCGAGTATCCAGAAAGGCTGTCACACCGGCCCTTTGCCCTTGATGGCAGAGGGCAGCCACCCCACACAACAAGGCAAGAGGCCAATTGAGCTGCTAACACACCACTGTCCATGGACAGTGGAATTTAAGGAGCACTGTAACATCCTCTCTGGGACTTTGGGGTCATGGGCACTCTCACATGGGAGCCGCAACATTCCCCTCAAGGTGACATGCCTGGTCTGGCTACGGGCCCTGCATGGAGCTTGCTCCTGTATCAGCACCCAGAGTGGTTGGCCAGACCCTACACTTGCTCGCTCATGTGCTGCCTCCTGCAAGGGGGTGTGACGAGCTAAGTAGAGGGGGGTCCCTGACATGAGTCTGGTGAAGGGGCCGAGCAAAATCCTGCATTAGTATGTCCAAGGTTATAAATATGACAATTAAATCAGGGCAAAGGACACGAACTGGCCAAGGATATTATATCACAGGACAAGAATCTCCTAGAATTGTAGTTGTGTCCTACATAAGTAGTAATCAAATAGCAACACAGTAAACTTTCATAAAAATACTCTAAAGACACCTAATATTGCATACAATCAAATACAAAATAAAGCATTTAAGATAGAACAATCTAAAGAGTTAGTCATCTATGGCTCAGAGCTGCAGTGGTATTTTTTTTAAACTATGTGTGTTTGTGTGTGTCACAGTCCCCAGTGAGAATCAGTCTGAGACTTCTTTCCAGAAACACATACACATACACAAATGCATGACCCAGACATAGATCTTCTATGAATGTATGTATAAAGCCATAATTCAGAGGTTCCAGTCCTATTCTCAGTAAAGGGTATTATACAGTACATCCATCTCCTATTACTCAAAACCCTCTCTTTAAGAAGTAAAAGCTTTCTCCCTAATTGCTGTGGCTTTTGAAAAGGAAAACACACCACAGTCCAATTTTCTATGCAAAGTAGGCTTGGCCACCCATCTTCCTTCTGCTCATACCTAAAATGTGTTGGCGGTTCTGTGTCTCCTCCACTCTTGCTGCCTGCCTCTCCTGTCCTCTGTTTCATTTAATCACCACTTTCCACTTTAAGGCTCAGTTGTTGCACAAATAGCCAGATCTTAACCTTCTGAGTTTGCATACCCAAGCCATCAAAAACTGGTAGAAAAAGCCATCTTTCTCCTAAGTAGAAGGATTTCTGGATTTGTGAGATACCAGTCAATGACCATTAGCTTCTCATCCAAGTCAGCCAGTCACATGGTCTTTGGGTCACGAGGCTGAGGGCAAGGGGATCAGAATTCATAGGAAAGTAATGAATAATGTTATTGAGGTTAAAGGTGAGATACACAATCTAATATCTGATGATGGCAAATTTCCTAGCTTATTTCCACATAAAGAAGAAACAACCAGGATTGAAACTGAATGTACTGCATACTGTTTTGTAACCTAGCCAACGCCGTAACTTCTATTGTGTTTTGAAGATTGGTAAAAATGTATGGTGTAGGATTCTAGATACAACAGTATTTTAGATACAAAACACATTTGATAGAGATTTTCCCCATCAAAATAGGTGAAAATGTGGAATAGAGATTCATTCTTGTGTCAATACTCCTATTCCTACTAAGCAATAAAAACTAGGTGAAACAAATTAATTCCTGAAATAGATTTTACAATTTAAATGAGTATATATCAATAGGTTTTAGCCTTCAAAAGGAAGGCATCATTTTTTATGTATGGTTTTAAAAAGAACTGTTCACATGGAGTTTGTTCTGGGACCAGAAAAATACTTGGAAGACCTTAATGAAAATATAGAATAAAGAAAACTATTTTAAAAGAACAATAATCATCAAAATAGATTAAAATTTATGAATGCATGTCCACATCTAAGGAAAAGCGGCCACAGTTGTAAATAGAAATTTTCTGAGCTTGAAGGTCAGAACTTTAAATGCCCTTCTTTTACATGGTATAACTTTTTACAAAATACTTTCGGTTTAAAGTTACAAGTTTTTAAATTGCAGTGTATCTTTATTCTACTTTGCCCCACACAAAAGGGATTGGAAATAATCTTGCATCTAGGAAAAATAACTAAAGAAAAAAAGAAATAATATTGCATCCAGTAAATTCCTTCCTATATTAATATTTATGAGTAGGCTAATAGTTAATCATTTTGAAACTTTATAGGAGATACTTATATAAAAAAGGAACCTTGAAATATTTTTCCTCTATTTATTATTTTTGAAATATTTTTATTAAAAAGGAAGCTTGAAATATTTTTCCTCTATTTATTATTTTTGAAATATTTTTATAAAAAAGGAAGCTTGAAATGTTTTTCCTCTATTTATTAGTTTTGAAATATTTTTCCTCTATTTATCATTTTCGCAAACCATATGTCACCAGGTTTACATATGGGTCCAAGGCACCTTCTCTCACCATTCCAGAGAAAAATGAAGTATCTCCCAAGAGAAGCTATATACCTTCACTATAATTCATCTGTGTGTCAGATAGGGAAGGGGCATATTATAATGGGAAGGGACAGCTTTGGATGCACCTGCTCCATATTTGAATTCTAGCTCAGCCAGTAGCCTGCTGCATACTCGGTTACTCTAAACCTTCTCTAAACCTTGGCTTTCACATCTGTGAAACAGGGCTCACACGATCTTAGAAAGATACAGTGAAGATGACAAATAAACATGTTCCACCTATGGTGTGTAAATAATAGGTCACATTTCATAATATCTGGAGTATTCATTAATTGATTATTCAATGATTTTTGTATGTTTCAATCTTGTTCTCCTAGCTGCACTGCAGAGCAAGGTGCTGCATCCATAGTTAGCTGGATGACGAAACACTGAGATTTCTGCAAATTGAGACTGATGTACAAGAGGCTGGATGTGCAAGGCAAGTGTACAGGCAAGAATGAGGGAGTGTGCTTCCTTCATCAAAAAACAGGTGGGGCCAGGAGTGGTGGCTCACACCTATAATCTTAGCACTTTGGGAGGCCGAGGTGGGTGGATCACCTGAGGTCCAGAGTTCGAGACCAGCCTGGCCATCATGGTGAAACCTCATCTCTACTAAAAATGCAAAAATTAGCTGGGTGTGGTGGCATGTGCCTGTAATCCCAGCTACTCAGGTGGCTGAGGCATGAGAATCACTTGAACCTGGGAGGCAGAGGTTGCAGTGAGCTGAGATAGTGCTACTGCGCTTAGGCCTGCACAACAGAGGAAACTCCATCTCCAAAAAAAAAAAAAAAAAAACAGGTGGGTCTAAGAAATTTCCATTCTGTTCCCTGCCATCCCTCTCCTCTGTCTTTGTTATAGGATACCTCATCAAATGAAAACACAATGATGACCACATACACAGGTAACCAGAGCTATACTACCTTTCCTGGGAATAGCAGAGCACAGATGTAAAGACTGAAAGATGACGTGTCATATCCGTGTTTGTGATTCTGCTAATGCCCACAGGACAATCATTTCTGAAGCAATTTGTACCCTTACTTGTATTTCAGACTTTAGCGCACAGTTAAGGAATGATTTTTAATACATTTTCCTCCAGGCTACTAGCAATTCTTTATCTATATTAAAATTAAAGACTAGCATTAAAATTAAAAACTAGGATCATGAAAATCCACAAATAGTCATAAGATACCATTTTAGTCACAACGCCTTGCTAATTTACTATGAAATCTCTATGTTTCAGAATTAAGAAGTCCAGTGGCCAGATTTATTTTTAGCTTCATTTTCATTCTAAAAGGCCTAGCTTTTAGTAACAAGCGATAACACTGTGAATCAGGCAGTGAACTAAAGGAAAAGCAGCAGCAAAGAAATGGGGTAGCAATCTGCCAGTCAAAAAGTTCAACATTCTGAAGTGGGAAAGACATGGGACAGCTGTGGAGTGAGGAGCTCCTTCCGCCGTGGGGTCCGGTTCGCTTCTGCCCGGGTGTGCACGGTTTCTCCTTATGTCTCACTTCTAGTCACAGGACAGCCCTGGTGCAGACTATAGCCTGCTCCTGATCTTCAGATTGACTTTCAGCAGCTGAAGGATTACCTGTGCTGACACGTCTGATTAGAAATCACCAGTTTACTTTCAAATGCGAGGAGACCACAGAGGAGCCAACATTTACTTTCTATTCAGGTTTATGTACCTTGCAAGGAGCCCTAGCGGAGGTAGCTCTTCCTTCTGCTTTATTACAATTCAATTTCACTTGTAAACGAAACCTACCCCAGGGCATTTCTTAAATGTGAAGGTTCCGCTTACCTCTTCCTGGGACCACTGGCTCTTTGGCAATTCCGTTTGGGACTTGTTCCTATGTCTCCAAAAGTAAAGAGGAAATAAGCTCATTTTTCACTGGTCTAATTTAAAATCATTTTAACAGAGTTCATACAGACTAGATTTGGGTCAAAATGATTTACTAGTGCAGCACAGTTAAAGTCAGTAAAAATACTGGGGCCATGAATGAGAATAGATTGCTTAGGTTGGTAGAGTTTACTGCTTTAAATTTTGTGCTAAGAAAACTGGCGGAGGCTGACATCAAAGATGGTAAATTAAGCATTAGTTCCAATTTGTGGTGTGACAGGTACCAGTATTAAACAGTTGTTCTCCCTATTTCATTAGGAAGCCAAGAAGCAAAGCTTTCATACTATTAACTGGAAAAGAAAAAATAAAGTATGCTTACTTCACAAGCAAAAATAAAAACGGGAGTTCAAATCTCTGGGTTTTTTCTGCATTACAAAAGAGTGGCTTCATGATTTCCAACCCGTGCAGCTCCAGAGGGTCACACTTGCTCTGCTGTCATCATCTTGAAATTCTTAATAATTTTTTTTTTTGAGACAGGGTCTCACTCCATTGCCCAGGCTGGAGTGCAGTGGTGTGATCATGGCTCACTGCAGCCTCGACTTCCTAGGTTCAAGTGATCCTCACAACTCGGCCTCCTGAGTAGCTAGGACTACAGGTATGCACCATCACACCCAGCTAATTTAAAAACTTTTTTTTTTTTTAGAGACAATGTTTCATTACATTGCTCAGGCTCTTAATAATTTTTGAACAAGGAGCTCTGCATTTTCATTTTGCATTCAGTCTCCCAAATTATATCACCAGTCCTGCATTAGATGTATGAACATTATTATTCTATTACCTTTACCTTCTTACCAACAGAATGTGTTTATTCATTCATTCATCCAGTGACCTAATTTGTTGAGACCTACTGTGTGCTAAAGATGCAAAACGCTCCAATAAGACAGATACACTCACTATCTTCATGGAGTTAAAAATGAAAAGAAAAAACAAAACAGTGAAAAATGATAACACTTAAGAAAAATACTTAAGTGCTAACGTGATCTTTAAAACTTGAACAAAAATGTCACTGGGCAGTTAAAAAGGTTACAGTATTCCTGGATTGAACAAATACGCCTGATTTTGCTGCTCCTCCTAGTCTTCCAGAGCATCCGCCACTTCTCTCCACCAGGCTACACGCTGAGTGAGAAAGCAGTGTTCCTCCAAAGAAAATTGAAGTAGCAAGTACTTGAGCGCCAATTGTACTCATTTCAGGAAATTGTTTTTCAAATTTGGAAAGGTTAGCATTTTAGAAAGGAACATATGTGCTTCCAAGTACAAGTTAAAAGAATGAAACTCAGTGTGCACACACACTCAAGAGCTCCACTTGTCTCTAAGTATCAAGCTCTAAGCACCCCAGTGAGTGATTATCCCATTAGATGTATTTGGATCATCTATGAGAGGCGGTATGGTGTGATGGTCTTAATGAAACCACAATATCTGCATTAATTGGTGGCTTATGAGTGTCTTTCCAACAACTTTTTTTTTTTTTTTTTTAAGACAGAGTCTGACTCTGTTGCCCCAAGCTAGAAATGTAGTGGCACCATCTTGGCTTGCGCAACCCCCGCCTACCAGGTTCAAGCGATTCTCCTGCCTCAGCCTCCCAAGCGTGAGACTAGCTACAGGTGCATGCCACCATGTCCAGCTAAGATTTGTTTTTCTTTATTTTTTTTTATTTTTAGCAGAGACAGAGTTTCAACACATTGGCCAGGCTGGTCTCGAACTCCTGACCTCTAGCAATCTACCCACCTTAGCCACCCAAAGTGCTAGGATTACAGGCATGAGCCTGTAATCCCATGAGCCCAGCCCCAACAACTCAGTATTAATGCCATTTGATAATATTTTAAAATAGAAATGTCTGGTGGCGCACAAGCAAGCATGTCCTGGCAGCTTGCCAGAAAAGACATATTATCCATCAACCAAGACTGAATTGAAGGGAAATGTTCTCAGTACATTCACCACCTTTAAAATACACATAGGCAGCGTGTCTCAACCCATACCACTAGACATTTCTCCTTTCCCTTTTCAGGAAAAGAGCAACCAAGTTAGTTGTTGTCTAAAGTAAATGGGTGAATCAATCATCATGGAGTGATAGGACGAAAGCACCCTACTAAAGACCCCTGACAAAAATGATTAAATCAGCATGAAGCAACAGCCGCAGACTACCTCACAGTAACATTTTCAACTGTTGGGCATTTCTGTGCTGTCTGTGTGAGTGCAAGTGAAGTAGGAACAGATATAAGAAAATCATCTTCTGAAATTAACTTGACCAGAGATATTTACATTTAAACAGAATTTTATTTTAAGAATACAGTCATTGGCATCCAAGACAGAAAACTGCATAGAATCTGCATTGTGCCATGAGGTGTGAGAGTGATGGACACAAGTGACTTAGCCAAAGGAAGGAAGGAAATTTAACAGTGCAACACAAAGGGCACGGGGCAAGCATGTCATGAACCCCAAAATCAGTATCTTGCTCAGGTGAACACCTGAATTCAAAAGTTTCCAGAATAAGTTTCAACAAGTCATCATTCAAATGCATATAAAAATTGTGACAGGTAGAGGTTATGCTAAGAGGCCACAGTGGGGGGCCAGGGGAGCTGACAATCATCTATGGTGCTCTCCCAAATCCCCACCAAAAACATTGCTCATAAAGTTTCCCAGGAGCTCAGGAAAGAGAGGATTCCCTCCAGCTGGGCAATCAGAGGAGACTTCATGGAGAAGTCAACATTCAAACCAGGCCTTAAAAGGCAAATAGGTTTGGGGTCTGGGAAGAGAGAAGAGAAAGGTCAAGGGAACAGTGTTCAGCAAAGGCACAACGATGTTACTCTAATCTTATGGAACCTCTTGTGTAGCGAGTGCACAAGAAACATCAGAAGATTCAGTGTGGCTAAAGTAGAATAAACAAGATGGAGGTGACTGGATGGTAATACGTCCAGTAGTGCCTGGGGTAACACTGTAGGAGGTCTTCATCTTACAGGGAGCAGCCAGGGTATTTTGAGCATGAAAGGGCCATGCTCACAGCCAAGAGGATTACTCTGGCAGCAACATGAGGCTGCATAGGAGGGAGGCAGGCATGCAGGAAGGGAGCTCAGGCCAAGGACGGATACTCTCCACCCACCACAAGTCTTCCGAGCCATTTTGAAACAAATGTGATAATGCTCCAGGACGCTAAACGAGAACAATATTTAATGCCAGAGGCTTTTTAAATGGTCACCCAGCAGGTCATGACTCTTGTAACGGCATGCTTCCATGACCTATAGGTACATACTACATTAAGTAACTCTCTTATAGTAAATTCAAGACAATGAAATGTCTTGTCATTCTATCAGATTCAGCTTCTACTCTCAAAATAATTCAGTTTTACAGCACATTCTTCTGCCCCATTTCTGACATCAATTTTGAAATTTTTTTCTTTTTCTAATAATATACTTGTTACAGTTTTTAAAGAATTACACACAACCATCAAAGATATTATTATCTTTTTATTTTGCTCAATTCCCCCAAGGATCAGAAATGAAAGCTCCAAAACTCCTGAATTGAGCTCTAATCTTAGAAAATATCACTTCAACATACACCTGCAAATATCACTGGCAAGTTTCATTTTGTGAAGATAGAATAACGATCTGGCAATATAACATGATACTGAAGCTTGCTGTTGGTAGAATAACAATGGCATCTTTCTGAGGAAAAGAGTAGTGACCAAAGCAATGAATTTATAAACTCCTCAGGGTCACAGACCTGTAGTACATTTACTTCTCTTTTTTCCCATAGTACCTATCACAGTTTCGAGCACAAAGCTGCAGCAGAATCTTAAGATTGAATGAGAAAATGTATACAAACATTTCCTGTCTATTATAAAGTGCCATATTAAAAGTAGCTGGCATTAGTTGACTTAGCACTCTAAAGAACTAATTGTACTTTCAATTGATCTCGGTGGTTATACAAAAGAGATTAAAAATACAAATTTATCAGCAGGTAGTAATCAGGCTATAAACACATGAAAGCATATGGGAAGAGAGATGGGGAATTAAAGATGGGGTCTCACAGAAGGGACAGATGATATTTAAAATGCAATCAGAAGTAAGAAAACCCATTATGTGGTGACAGGTGTTAAAAAAAAAACACACACACACACAAACCTGTCCAGACACTGAGAACATGCATAAGGATATCTGCATGGCATCCCAAATTATGGTCTGTGGAGGTCAAATATACCTAGTAACACAGTATAATTACCAGGTCCTGAATACACCTACCAATAAGAATATTACAACTTTGAAAATCAGCTAGCTAAGGAAATGCAATGGGAAAGCAACAGAAAACTAAAAGTAGATGAAAATAGAACGAAAGTCCTTTCTTTGTAGTTCTTCCTTTACAGTTCTTTATAATTATTTACTTTTCTTTCTTGGTCTGCTTCTGTTCATTACCTTATCCCCGGTATATCTAGAATGTTGCCTAGCACAGAGCAGGATTCAATAAATATTTATGTAACCAACTGTTAGTAGTAGCGACCATTTACTGGGAATCTACTTTATCAGGCCTGATATTAAGTAACTTACATGTATTTAAATTTCACAAAAATTCAAAGAGTTAACGTAACTATTACAAAGGACAGGAGGCCAAGAGTCCGTAACTTGTCCAGAACCAGGAAGCTAATGTGTGGCAAAATTTAACCCTGTCTGTCCAGATCCTCTGTTTGTTTGCTTTGCACAACAACACATGGCCATAGAGTAATGTGAACACAAGAATAAAGGCAGTACTTCAAGACTTGCTAATACAAGAAAAAAAGTACTAACACTTAATTTTACTTACAGACTCAAGGAAACAGTTTTTTCTGGAATCTGACTGCATGTAAAATCCTACAGCATCCCACATGGGGGGAAAATGTTATTCTAATCTCATGCTGTAAGTAATGCTACAGAAACAACCTGCCAAACTCTACAAGCCTAACAAGCTAAATAAGGAAAGTATAGAGAAATGAAAATATTTCCCTGGTCCAATATTTTCCACCATCTTAGAACCCCATCAGAGTCAGATTTCCAGATCTGCCCTATCTGGACTGCAAGATGATTATGGTAAAACCACTCCACACAAAGTACAATTGTCTGAAATTACACTGAAGTCAAATGGACATCAAAAGGTGCCACACAGGGAAGAAGAGCTCACTGCTGTGTAATTTAATGAAACCTACTGAGCACCAAGGGCACAGACAGCCAAATTGAATTTTAAATGGTTCCTACCAGGAGGCTATAATCAGGATAGCCACCAGTGGGTGGATGAGATAAATGAACTGACTTTCTTCCACCAGGCGATCAAAATAGAATACCATCTTTATGCATGAGACCAAAAAAAAAAAAAAGAAGAAGAAGAAGAAGAAGAAATTAAAATATTCAGCTTTCACATCTCTCTCTTTTTTTTTTTTTTCTTTTTTTTAACTACATGGTCACTTCTAGATTCTGCTTTCCCCCAAGGCATCTTTTGTTAATGAACATCGCAATTTTTTCCTACTTCGATTTTTATTGCAATCTATTCCAGACCAAAAACAAACCAAAAAAATAGTGCTATTCCTATAAAGTACAAACTTCTCCATCATCCTGGTCCACCGGCATAGTAACTGTTAAGCAGCTGGCACTATCTGAGGGGAGGCTTACAATTAATGATTAAAGTAGACACAGTTAGGAGCTTGCCTTTCAACCAGTAGAGTCAAATGTAAAAGAAAATGTCAAGATTCAAAAGCCACGTGTTTTGAAGAGTAAATGAAGTAGTATTTACTCACATGAAGGTTTTCAAAACACTATTTTTATAAATCTATGTATTTTACCCTGATCTTTCTCATGAGATCTATGCCCAGTGTTTCCAACTCTCCAATTCGCCTTCCACCTTAAAGTTCCTACAGAACTTGAACCGAAAGCTGTCCAGAACTCAACTCATCCCCTTGCTTCCTAAATCATGCCTTCTGTAGACATATCAGTCTCCAAAAGCAGCGGCCTCATTCTAGGAGGCACACGGACTTGAAAATAGAGTGCTACTGATGCATAATCTCACATGACAATCAGTTGCCAAGTCACATCGACTGCATTTCTCATCCCATCTCACATCTCGCTCTCTTTCTGTCTTACATGTCCCAGAGTCCAGGGTCTCATTCTGCAGATCACTAAGAAAAGGGTGACAAGACCCAACCGTGTGAACTGCAGTCCGGTGAGAATTGTATCAAGCTAGGGGATTTGGAGGGTAAGGTCATTAAGGAAATCAATGCAGAGCCAACGCTATAAAGCAGGATAGGGGAGAGGATGGAAATTTAATGATCATGTGGCTGCCACAGCTAACCCCCAACCAATGGGAAGGCATTTCACAATGCAAGAATTTAATCAGTAGCAAAATATTCAAGAGATCTGAATGTACCCCCTGCTTGGCACTTTTGGCAGAGTGTGGTTTTAATGGCAACGCTGAAGATTGAGGAGAAAGGATTCAGGGGCTGCAACTGAGTTTGCCTGAGGCAGACAGATGACCTTTTTCCATAGCTTACCCAATATGCGTATCTTACGGGATCTTGAGGATATTAAACAAACAGCAATCATCTTAGCAGCTGCATCATTTGTCTGTACAATTCCACACACCAGATTTTGAGCCTCCTGAAGACAGACATTGTCATATTTAAGTCATTATTCAACACAAGGCCTAGCATCTGCCATTCTGCAAAGTAGAAACTGGATCAATAGCTTCAAAATTGAACTGGGTTAAAAGTATATATACAACAGCTTTTCAAGGAGGTCATATTATATTAAGTCTCAGGCAGAGAGCAAATTATTATTGCATTCTCTGCCAGGCACTTTGGTAGGCTCTGGAAATAGTGTGGTGATTAAAACAGACCTCTGACCTAGGGGAGTTACAATCAGAGAAGAAAGACATTATATACCTAATGGCAAAAATTAAGTTATCACAAGCATAAAATATTTTATGAAGAAAATGTACAGGATGCCAAATTCTTTTTTTTTTTTTTTTTTAAGACAGGGTCCTGCTCTGTCACCCAGACTAGAGTGCAGTGGCACAATCTCAGCTCATTGCAACCTCTGCCTCCCAGGCTCAACTGATCCTCCCACCTCAGCTCCCTGAGTAGCTGGGACCGCAGGCACATGCCACCACACCCGGATAATTTTTATGTATTTTTTGTAGAAGCAGGGTTTTGCCATATTGCCTAGGCTGGTCTTGAACTCCTGGGCTCAAGCAATTCACTGGTCTCAGCCTTCCAAAGTGCTAGGATTAAAGGTGTGAGCTAACACATATGGCTGGGTGCAAAATTCTAACAGTTGTACCTCCTAATCAAATACCTAGACACCAGAGTTAACTTACACATTCAAACAATACAAAGAGAAATTCCATAATGACATTTTCTCTTTCCAAATTACAATAATGGTTACCTCTGCCTCACAAGGACTAGTGTAAGTGAAAGAATCCAGGTGTCTTCCAGCCAACAAACCCTCAAGTTAACTCTCCCGTGGTTTGCCTAAACGAACAAACTTCTCATGCAAGCAAGTATAGGGATAAACAGCACCTCCTGGTTCATACCTCTTTACCTCTTCATTGGCTTTTGATCTCATAAATATCCTGAACCAATCCTCAACGCAAGTCCTTCTGGCCACTGCCTCCCTCTCCAGCTTCATCTGACCCATCCTTCCTCATGTCCTCTGGTCTAGCATGCCTGCAAGGCAACTTGCTCCCTCACACCCAAGCGCCTTGTCTTGTCCCTGCTGTTCCCTCCCTGAGAGGCTCCCTCCCCTCCTCCTCCGTGTCAGGCCTCAACTCAAGCCTGACTTCCTCAGGAATGTCTTCCTTGGCATCCATCTAGGTCGTGCCTGCCTGTGACATATTTCTCTTTCTAACTTTTATTGTGTCTGCAATTATACTTTCATTTTGGGGAGAATTTGATTAATGTTGGTCTCTCTTACTAGATTTAGATTCTTAGTAGGCAAGAACCAGACTTTTCTGAGCAGCATTCTATCTCCAGGGCCTAGAGCAGAGCCTGATACACAATAAGCACCTAAAATACATTTGTTGAATAAGTGAATAAAAACAAAGAACCAATGGCCGGGCATGGTGGCTCACGCCTGGAATCTCAGCACTTTGGGAGGCCGAGGCAGGCATTTCACCTGAGGTTGGGAGTTCGAGACCAGCCCTGACGAACATGGAGAAACCCCGTCTCTACTAAAAGTACAAAAATTAGCCGGGCATGGTAGCACATGCCTGTAATCCCAGCTACTCGGGAGGCTGAGGCAGGAGAATCACTTGAACCCGGGAGGCAGAGGCTGTGGTGAGCCAAGATCGCATCATTGCACTCCAGCCTGGGCAACAACAGTGAAACTCCGTCTCAAAATATATATATATACACACACACACACACACACACACATATATATACATGTATATACATATATATGTGTGTGTATATATATGTGTGTATGTGTGTGTGTGTGTATATATACATTAATTTTTTCTTTATGTTTTTATATCTAGTGTGTACCAGGGTAACTTCCTTTAAGACTAGAGTTAACATTCTTCTTTAGAGTAATGTTATGGTAAGTAATTCTTACATAGACCTGACTATAGAGTCTATAAAGGAACAGCCTTAATGTCTAGGATTATAATTTTCCCTTTAGATTGGGTAATGCAAACCCAAGAAAGAAAGGCAAAACAACAACAAAAACAACATTCCAACATACAGCAAACTGCAGAAAATAATGACTCCATTGTAGTTCCCTTCTAGACATGAAGAGAACATGGAAAATCTCATACTTCTACCCAAAACAACTGTGCACACACAGCCAGGAAGAAGAAATAATACAAGGAGCTTGGATTGTTATGGGGAGCCAAGTTTTGCCAAGAGTGAGAAGTCTATGGTGACTCTGGCCATGTACCTAGGTTCCCACTTTCCTGCCACACACATGTTGAAATGACACAGTCCTGTAAGGAATCTCCTGCTTTATGTGTGTGCCCAACTGCACCCCACACCACCCCAATACACCCACATGGAAGGTGCATTAGTGGATTACTGAGAGGGCAAACAGGATAATCTCATCATAAGATGGCATTAGGGGTATGTGCTTTTAATACAGCTTCTGGAGCTTGAGGGAATATACAGAAACATCTAGGAAATCCACGCCTCATACATAGTGAGTCTTGCTAAGGAGCACAATATCAAATGAGGATTACATTTTATCACAGAATCATAACACTTTCCAGCTTACAGGCACATTGCTTTTCCCAAAAATGTGATATGGCAAATATATGAGAACTATAAATTACACTAGATTGACAAGAGTACATTTTGTGTGTCATGGCCTTCAATGCAATTGGCTCTTGGGACATACCATGAGTATTAACTCATAGACAACAATCAAGGGATAGCTAGTTTATTTGCTATACTTTAATATATAGCTGTAACACAACTGTGTCATGGCCTTCAATGCAATTGGCTCTTGGGACATACCATGAGTATTAACTCATAGACAACAATCAAGGGATAGCTAGTTTATTTGCTATACTTTAATATATAGCTGTAACACAACTAACATAAGCTGTGAAAGCAAATCTATCAGGTCTCCAGACTAAAAGGTCAATTTACTACAGGTAACTGACAGCAATTTTCAATGGTAAACAGGTTGTTAAATAACATTCATTTATTTCTTTATAAGTAAAATATAGGTATAATTTAAAATGTCAAATTGTTGATCAAGCTGTTTCTGCACCTCACTTCCATTTCTGTCTGTAAATGCTCTCTGCCCAGCTGTTTGCCCACTGGGACTCTCCGAGCCTCCTTTGGTTCTGAGGGCTGCCTGATTGGAGAATCATTCTTTGCTCAAATAAGCTATTAAATTCAATTTGTCAAAAGTTTTTCTTTTCATAGTATTATGTATCATGTGTTATGAGACATCCTTCTTGGGCAAAAAGGAAGCCACTAACAGCTACTGCAGGATGCTTAACCTAATAAAAGTTAGGACATTTTAACTCTAGCTATGATTAAAATCTACTAGATTTTTCTCAAAAAAATATATGGGGCACTCTCACCCCATACCTTGTAGTAAATCTGTTTCCATTGCCTGAACTCCCAGCAGATCTCTAGACTAATAAAATAACAATAGATCCATTAAAACATGGAGGGAAAAGAAAGAAAATGTCAAATTGTTTATGAAAATGAGATGTATAAAATCACTCTTACATCTAATTATTTTGTGTGTGTGTGTGTGTGTGTGTACATATATACTGCTCCTCGCTGCTATATATAATAGCTATATATATCACAGTATTTCCTGCATTTTTAGGAAGAAAAAAAGAATGTCTTTTTGTGTGAAGCAGTGAAGTTCAGAGACACTGACAGCTGCTTTAATTGTCATCAATACACCCCTTTTAAGCCCCCAGCTGTGCTGGACAGTTAGTAACACATGCTTACATGCAGACTAATGTGCAAATGATTCTGAAGTCAGAGATATGCACACTGTAAAGCTGTATAAGTCACATCTACATACCGTGGTAACAACAATATTTACTACTTTAAAAAATAACCCACTGAAAGCCAAAACAGTTGTAATTTATTGTATTTTCTTTCCCCCTTTTTGTTAACTTTTGAGGAACTAGAAAGAAAAAAGAAAATGCTGGCTACTTATATAAACAGAGATATAAAATTACTGAGATATTCATTCATTCATCTATTCATCTAAAAATATGCATTGTGACAGCAGAGCTTGACTCTACTTCAGAAATTTCAAAATCCTTTTCTCTCTATTCCCACAGCTTCACTGAGATTCTCACCATCGCTGGCCGACATTGCTATAACAGGCCTGTAACTGCCTTTTCTGTTTTTAATATTGCCCAAACCAATCTCTGCTCCTCACTGCTACTAGATATATAGTTCCTAAGTCAGTTGCACCCATAGCCACTCAAAAGCTTCAATTTAGTTAAATACAGAATCCTCAGCTTGGGGCCAGGCACGGAGGCTCACGCCTGTAATCCTAGCACTTTGGGAGGCCGAGACAGGTGGATCACCTGAGGCCAGGAGTTCAAGACCAGCCTGGCCAGCATAGTGAAACCCTGTCTCTCCTAAAAATACAAAAATTAGCCAGGCGTGGTGGCGTGCACCTGTAATCCCAGCTACTCAGGAGGCTGCATCAGGAGAATTGCTTGAACCCAAGTGGCAGAGGTTGCAGTGAGCCGAGATCGTACCACCTCACTCCAGCCTGGGCAACAAGAGCGAAACTCTGTCTCAAAAAAAAAAAAAAAAAAAGAATCCTCAGCTTGGAACATAAATCGGGGCCTTCATAACTTGACTGCATCTGTCCTATCCACGTTAGTCCCTGTCACATCACTCTCACCCCATACCTTGTTGTAAATCCATTACCATTCCCTGAACTCCCATCAGATCTCCTTACAATTCCTTGGCTTTAAGGATTTGATGTTCCCCTGTCTGAAGGTTGAAGAGGCTGTCTGCTCACCAGACCCAGGTCAACTAGCACCTCTGCTATGACACCTTCCCAGACACAATGTCACTCCTGCCCTGCATACCCGCAGCATTTTGTTCATACTCCAGTGGACCCTGGACATTCCTAGATTAAACATCTGTGATTTTGGTCTAGTCACCAAAAATCCTAAAAGGTCATAGCAGGACACAATCCTCCATACTGCCTTGGCAACAGTATGAATTTGAATTATGCATTGCGTTTCACCCAGGGTCCAGCCAGGGAAGCCGAAATCATCCTAGATATTTCAAACACAGAGAATGTTGTACAAGAAATTGGTTCCACAGATGATGGAAGAGCTAAAAGGCCAAACAGGAGCTAAAGAGGCAACCCAGAAAGTAGCATCAACAGAAAACTATTGCTGTCCATTAGATAGGAGTGATATTGACATAAGATGGCACTACTAGTGATGAGAGGACTGGGCTGCCTGACCAGGGTAGGATCATGTCGTGATTTTCTGATGAGAGCTGGGACCAGGAAGGGCAGGGCTTTCTAGGAGGAGAGAACCATGCCCACAAAACTGTGCAAGGAAAAGCAAGAGAAGGAGAAATACCCTGGATTCTTCCAGTCTCCTTTTGTCTTCCAAAAGTGCCTCCCACTGGCCGGATGTCCAGGTGCCAGATGCTAAGGTTTCCAGGAAACATGGTCCTTGTGATTTACAACCAAACAGGGAAAGGGCGCGATGGAAAATGAGTGGCGTGACACAGTGTGTGAGGCTGCTGCGCCCCTCACGTGGCTGCAGAGTGAGCCTCACCAGTTAATCACCGTCTGAGCAAAACACAGAGGTGCGTGTGTTACATATCATGAGTCCTTGTATTGTAATTATACCTCGCACGTTGGTTTCCTCTATAAGACCGTGAGCTCAGCAACAGCAGGAACCCAGTTTTTACCCCAACACACAGCACATTATTTGACATACAGTGGGTGCTCGGTAAGTAAATGCCCTTAACCACCAGTCCCCGGGATTTACAACATTCTTTAACTTGGTATTTCCCAAAGTTTATTCTGTTGACCATTAATTCAAAGAGACGTTAATGCATATTACAAGTAAATAGGGCCCTGCCGTTCCCAAATAAGTTTGTGAAACACAGGGTTAAATAAACTTAAGTTGATTTGTTTATTGCAGAATTATTCGGAGTTTTTAAAATGTGCTTGAAGAGAGAACTGTAGTATGATACGGCATTGTTTCAACGTACATGACGACTAAACACTTTTTCCAAAGAGCTAACATTATGCAGGAACCTCAGTTCTAAGGGGATACTGCTTAAATATCTTCACATTGGCAGCATTACTTCCTTTTATCTTTGAAATATTCCCATGAGGTACAGAAGAATAAGGTCACACCTTGAAGATACAAGTGTCACTAATAAACAATTAAAGCTAAAGAACACATCAAGTATTAATCGGATATGTAAGGTGCCATTTACTATTCTAGTCACTGCAGGGCTAGAATAAAAATATAAGTCATAGTTCCTACCCTATTTGAAGAGATAAGAAAAACAGAGAACCATAAAATGAAACTTTCTTTTTTATCCAACAATATTTTTATACGTGCTTTAGTACATCAAGATACCTGGTGCTGTTTGATTATTAAAACTCTGAGACCCATGGAGGGTAATTATTTACTGAAGTGATAAGCAGATCAGCTCTGGAGCTTACGAGTTCAATTTCATGAATTATAAGAGCAAATCACTAACTGGAATGACATCTACCAGATAAATTGTTTTTGTTTTTTTTTTTTTTGAGATAGAGTCTTACTCTGTTGCCCAGGCTGGAGTGCAGTGGCCCCATCTCGGCTCACTGCAACCTCTGCCTCCGGGGTTCATGCGATTCTCCTGCCTCAGCCTCCTGAGTGGCCGAGATTACAGGCGCGTGCCACCACACCTGGCTAATTTTTGTATTTTTAGTAAAGATGGGGTTTCACCACGTTGCTCAGGCTGGTCTCGAACTCCTGACCTCATGATCTGCCCACCTCTGCCTCCCAAAGTGCTGGGATTAATTACAGATGTAGGTCACCATGTCCAGCCCAGATTTTGCTAGATCGCCAATAATAACAATATTAATGACAAGAACTGGGCAAGGCTGGTCTCGAACTCTTGACCTCATGATCTGCCCACCTCGGCCTCCCAAAGTGCTGGGATTAATTACAGATGTAAGTCACCACACCCAGCCCAGATTTTGCTAGATCACCAATAATAACAATATTAATGACAAGAACTGGACAATGTTGTATCCAACCCCATGAGCCTCTAAAAATGACCATTTAAAAATCTCTGAAAAAGTCATGGACTTTTTTTTTTATTATGATATAGCTAAAACTTCCATTTGTTTCTATATTTTATTGATCCAGATCGATAAAGTAGGACATTATACTTCATTTTTAAAGAGAGACACAAAGCCTTTGGTTTTGTTATCTAAGAAATATGTCCTTTGGAATTAATATTATCATTTATCTTCATAAAGGATTATTACAAAGGCTTCCAACAATGGGTGTCTACACCAGAAAATTTAGCCAGCACGTGATCGTCTGTTAAATAATTTTTAAAAGACAGTATGCTTGCTTTGGTCAGGTATTTTGGCATTCTCCCCAAATGGCCTCTCTATTACACATTACGTTATTAATGTTAACCTGTAATATAATTTTTGAATATTGGCAAAAAGTTGCTATATCATAAGTATTTCTGTCATACCAGAAGCACAAACTGAGGGCCAAAGAGACAATAAGAATATTCCCTTATGTTGAGACTTAATCACGGTGAACAAAAATTCTGAATTCTAAATATAATATAAAATAGAAGTTTAATCAGCACTTTTAATATTATGGTGATAGTATTCACAGACTAGTCAGTAACTAATGGGATAACTTTGGTTTTCATGCTCTAAAATTCAGTGTTCTCATCTGTTAAAAAAAAATTAATCACCTGCTTCACTGAGGTGAAATGAAAACTGAATATGTTCCACAGCTCAAAGGTCCCTTCAGGGTGCAGGACCCAAATAAATTAGGTAAATATTGAATCCTATATTCCCGCCCATTTTATCTGGGAGATTGGCAATATGCATCAACACACCAAAAGCTCTGTGAAGTTCTGCTGCAATGAATCTATTAACTTTCCAAAACCAAGGGCTTCTCAAATCTACTTGTCCCTAAAACTGTTTTACTTTTTCCTGATAGCACCTATTGGTACACCCAGGAATTAATGTTCCTCAGAACTCACTTAAGGCTGATGCTTCAAGGCAGCAACAAGATCAATTCTTGTGACATCCAAGAATAAAAGTTTTGAGTTGCTGCTTTTATTCTTTCTGATTATAACCAACACCCACACAGTAAGACACCCTTGCCAACCTGGAGAGTTCAAATACAGAGTGTATAACAGTGATGACTTTGTGTGGAGTGCAAATTGTATGCATCTCATCATACTTATATAGAATGATGTAAGTATCATTGATATGTAAGTATGATATGATACATAGAAAGATGTAAAGATCTCTTGAGTGTGGTTTTTGAGTTCTTTCTATGGAAATGGTTATGAATTTACATTCCTCAGTTGGTTTCCTTTGTGACTAACAATTTGTTTTCACAAGATAGGTCAACAATTTGCATTTCACTCTGTTAGTGAGGCTAACTGATCCACACTGACCATGGCCTCAGGGGTGTCTGGCTATGGCTGTGTTTGCTGGTGGAAATTAAGGGAAGTAAGTTAAAAATCAAACAACACTCTTAGAAAGACTCTACTCTGCCTAAAGTAAATGGAGAACTGAACCATGTCGAAAATAAATAATTCTAGCAAAAAAGTGTCGCATAGCTGCTAATAAGTCCAAGTATAATGGAAAACTCTATATTCCACTATTTTAAGACTTACTATGATTATTATTTTTACTTCAAAAATACAAAGTTAAAAAGTAAAACACAGTAACGCAAAACAGGGGAAAGCTGATAAATTTGGCAAAGAAGAAACTAGATCTGAGCCCACTCTAACAGAACATGTAGCAGCAACATCACATTGTTGCAGGATGAAGGAGGAAAAATACAGCATTGGGAATGATGGTGGGGTTTGCACTTTGTACCTGGAGTCATACCTCAAAATACAGTCCTCATCTAAGTATAGCACGGAAAACATTTCATTCTTTTTTATGAGTGTATACACAAGGCTAACCATCACCTAAGGTCAGCAAGCAATATAAAAGCAAAACCAACAATAAACGCATCTGTTCCTACACCAATTCTTATGTTCTGCAGCTCAAATCACATCACCCCCAAAATGACCACTAAAGAGGTAATGATGATTCATTCTAAGCTTAACAGTGGTGTAAGTCTACATCCCAATACTAGTGCAATATGGTGTTTTAGGCCAATAAAAGTGGTTTGTGTTTCTCCAAATATGGTTTGTGGACCATCTGTGTCTAAAACACCTGGGGAGTTTGTTCACCAAGTGCTCCCTGGGTCCCACCCAGACCTTCCCAGCAGTCTCTCTGGGGTTAGGCCTTGGACTCTTTACATAGAATAATCTCTCTGGTGAGTTTTAAGCCTACTAGAAAGCTAAAAGAATATTGTACTGAGGCTGGGTGCATTGGCTGACGCCTGTCATTCCAGCACTTTGGGAGACTGAGGCGGGCAGATCACCTAAAGTCAGGAGTTCAAGACCAGCCTGGCCAACAAGGTGAAACCCTGTCTCTACTAAAAATACAAAAATTAACCAGGCATGGTGGCAGGCGCCTATAATCCCAGCTACTTGGCAGGCCAAGGCAGGAGAATCGCTTGAACCCAGGAGAGCAGAGGTTGCAGTGAGCCAAGATCACACCATTGCACTCCAGCCTGGACGACAGGAGCAAAACTCCGTCTCAAAACAACAACAACAACAACAACAAAAAGAATACTGCATTCAATCCTGATATGGAGAACTTAGAAACCTCATAGGAAAGCATCAAAACAATAAAAATCTTTCTCATGTTAAGGCTTAGAAAACAAGTTTTTTAAGAAAAAAAAATACGTAAAAAATGAAACTGGTGACCATGACAATTTGGAAACATAATTTAAAAACATCATTAGATACAAACATTAAAATTTTGTGTTCTCTATATTATAAAAGATTTATTAATTCCTCAACATCCTTGCTTTTAACAAATCCTGAGCTTAGAGTGCATGCTCTCTCTGGTGTTCACTGTCAGCTGCCTGCAGTGTATCTTTCTTTCTTTCCTTTTTTTTTTTTTTTTTTTTTGAGACGAGTCTTGCTCTGTCACCCAGGCTACAGTGGCGCAATCTTGGCTCACTGCAACCTCGGCCTCCTGGGTTCAAGCAATTTTTATGCCTCAACCTCCAGATCAGCTGGAACTACAGGCGCATGCCCCCACATCTGACTAATTTTCATATTTTTAGTGGAGCCAGGGTTTCGTCATGTTGGGCAGGCTGGTCTCCAGCTCCTGGCCTCAGGTAATCCGCCTGCCTTGGCCTCCCAAAGTGCCGGGATTATAGGCGTGAGCCACTGCACCTGGTGTGCATCTCCCTTTCACTCCTTCCTGGCTGGCAAAGCCCCACTCCCACTGTTTCACCATGTAGGCCTCCATCTCAAGCTTGCTCCTTTATATTATCAGTGTTCGTGGTTGTGACGAAAGGCATGGTCTGTGGCCCTAGAAAAGTATGACCACTGAGCAAGAGTTTATCATCTTCTTCCTCAAAGATGCTGAAGACCAGGAGATCTTTTCATTGGTTAAAGCTGATTTAAGTGCCATTCTACCTTGCTGGAGAAATTCAGAAGCACTGGCTCCTAGGGTACCCTTCTGGCCTAATCATTCTATATTTCCAAGATGTACATGACTGTACAGAGTTGGCCAAGGGCTGTCCAGGACCATCCCTATGGTCTATAGTATGGTATTCATATCTTTCAATTAACAATTTCTTACTGAAAATCTACTGCATGCAAACTTCAGAAATTGTATGAAGGTCTCATTTTGAATTCTTCATATATAAAATCTTGTGTCTGGTATAAGAAAATGATAAATAAAAGGAAATATTATGTATAATACATATAACATATATATGTATATATATATAACATGTATTAAGAGAGAATTCCATACAATTTGTTGTGACAAGAACTAAGAGAAATAGAACAAGAATGTGCTAAATCAGTACCAAACTACAGAGGTAGACCCCCTTTGTAGTTCAATTTTAGAGAGGTTTATAGCAGATTATGACACAACGACACTTTAACTCAGTTCTGAAAGTAAGCCATCTACCAGAAATCTCATTTTCTTAAATAGGAAATGGTTAACTTAGAACCTGGTTTTCAAGGTGTGGTATCTGAACTAGCAGCAGCAGCATCACCTGAGAACGTGTTAGACGCGCAAACTATCAGGTACCCCACCAAATCTACTGATTTAGAAATTCTGCAATCTGTGTTTTAAAAGGTCCCACAGGTGATTCTGATGCATACTAGAGTTTAAAATCTGCTGGCTTAAAACTCAAGACAATTCACCTGGACCTTCTATCATAGGTTAGAGTGAGCCAAATAAAACAAGAGTAGTTATTATCGTAATCTATAAGGCATCATTAAAAAAAAAAGTCCTCTGCCTGCTTCCCCAAGTGGCCTAAGAAGAAGTCCCTACATTTCTTTAAATTAGAGCAACTGTTTTCAGTTAAGACACGGTCACAGAAAGCCACTATGCCAAATAATATGCCAACACTCATTATTTAGCTTATTACTCAGCTGTCACGTGGCAGAGAGTTTGGCTATAAAGAAAAGCATAACATAGCATGTCAAGCAAGGGAAGGAGAGTCCCAAGCAGTCTCGCTCAAGCCATGAAAGAAAGGCCCAGGTGGAACTCTACAGTACGGAGACTCTGAAAAGGCAGTGATACTTTCAGAACACAGAGCAAGGGAGGCTCAAAGAAATATTCTGACATCATCACCGTCTTCAGTGGCACTTAACTATCAGTTAGTTGAGATGATCTCCTCCGGCTTCTTAGAACAAAACAGTGGCTAAGCTGGAAAGGTAATGGTTTGCTGCTGGTTAGCACTCCACACGCATTTCATATGTATATACGACTAACGATCAAACTAAACGTGGAATAATATAAATCTGGGACTCTCTTTGGTACTTCCTCATTATTGCACCAGCAGTTTCTTAAGATGAAATGTACACATTCAGATTCTGACATTTGCAAGCACCACCTGACAGAACTTATAAATACACTTAATATGTCTTTACAATGTTCTTACGTGTATCATTTACAGGGCATGTAAATCTTACTAATAGGTACATCAAAAAGTTTGATATTAATTTTTTAAATTCTGTTAAAGTCCTTAATGACTAAAACAGTATTTGAAAGCACAAAATTTTATATTCACCAATCAAAAACATTAAAGCCTCTATTTTCTCCTAGCATCCTTACCACACTATATACATGGTAACATTTTTATTTTATGTTGTATTTCCCACAGCCTTTCTACATGCCTTTTAAAAACTCAGTTGAGGGTAACTCAACCCACACTGGTTCTTTAAAGTTAGGACATAAACATACCTTATAATATGAAATGGAGATGGTGGCAATTCAAGTTTCTGTACAGATTACCACAGGAAAAGTGATAGTCATTGACTCCTTGAGGTATTCCTACTATAGATAAAAAAAAATCCATGTATGGCAGCCCCATTTTACATTGCTCTGTCAGTTGACAGCTGACATTTTAACCTCTAACCAACCATAGCAAGAATATTCAGAATTAAGTTTGACATTTTGTCCTTTAACTTGTTCCAAAGCACTGCAGGGGTTTTACTGCCTGATGTTAGACCATATGTGCAAACCCTAGACACAGCAGGCGGGGTTAAGCAGGATGCCTCTGTATTTTGCCATTCTCCTGCTTCCTGTTGTTTTTGGAGCAGCCTAACTTTAGCTAAACATAACCCTCCTGGGCATATCATTTTTAGCAGGAGAATCTGCCTCATAGCAAAGTTCCCTGTATGTTGATTACATTTCTGAAACATGGCAGTCTATGAGATTGATAGAACTCACTGGTTTGGCATCCTGACGAGTCTTTATGAAACCCAACTCATCATAGGAAAAATTGATTAAAATAAAATTACTTATTGCATAAGTTTTCGTGAATAAAAACCCAAACTATTATGAAAAACCTACCTAGGGAATTCTTTTCGAAGTTGTTTTTTTTTTTTTTTTGGTCATCTAGTCTCCCACTAAGTAACAGTAATAAACAGGGATTCTTTAAAACCTTTTCCATGTTTCAAGTTATTTTTTAATTCTAAATTTACTGTTATCTTTGGTAATGGGTATGTTTACTTGTACCCTTGAGAGGTGAGATTCTGTAAAACCCTCTTAGATTTTACATCCAGAATTATTTTTGCCTGTATAAGAAATACTTTTGAGAAATGAGAGAATACCAGCTGCTACTAACACATTTTGTTGTTGTTGTTGTTTTGTTGTTGTTTTGAGACAGAGTCTCACTCTGTCACCCAGGCTGGAGTGCAGTGGCACGATCTTGGCTTACTGCAAGCTCCGCCTCCCAGGTTCACACCATTCTCCTGCCTCAGCCTCCCAAGTAGCTGGGACTACAGGCACCTGCCACCACACCCAGCTAATTTTTTTGTATTTTTAGTAGAGACG
Organism: Theropithecus gelada; assembly: GCF_003255815.1. NCBI lineage: Eukaryota > Metazoa > Chordata > Mammalia > Primates > Cercopithecidae > Theropithecus > Theropithecus gelada. Next base: position 70,832,272 of record NC_037685.1, read on the forward strand.
AGGTTTCACCATGTTAGCCAGGATGGTCTCGATCTCCCGACCTCATGTTCTGCCCATGTCAGCCTCCCAAAGTGCTGGGATTACAGGCGTGAGCCACCACGCCAGGCCAGCTGCTACTAACAAATTATACTCTTAGCTTAATGTCAGTAACTCCCACCAAGCCAAAGTTCATGAAAAGTACACACAAAGAAAAAAACATGGTTCTTTAAAAATATATATAATTTCCCCAATTGTCTGTCCCCTTTGGTATTCTGTAAAGTAGAACACTTAGCTCTATATAATTCAAAAAAAAAATCTATACATAGCTTAGAGAGGGAACCATAAATCTCATGGGTCTCAGATTTACTTCCTGTTGCCTTCCTTCATTACATGTTTAAAGATAATCAATAAAAACTGATTTCTCTTTGTAAGCATTTTCCTGTTCTGCCGGAAATACTAGCAGGCCCTGCCCTAAAATGAAGGAAAAATGGAAAGTAATATTTACCATAAGAGGAGAAATGAAACTGCCTAAGCATTTTTCCTGAGCCAAGTGAAACACAAACAGCAGACCAAGTTTATTCTTACAGAAAAAAATTTTAAATACTCCTGGCATTAATTCTATTCTTAAAATCTATTCTTAAAATTGGTAAGTTTTCAAACTCTGAATTTACATTTCCACTTTCCACGGCAACTTCTTCAGGTTTCCTAATAGTTTTAACAACATACCTGTGTAAATATATATATCACATGCAAGACTTTTGTCAGTGTTAAACACTGAAGATGTAAAGAGAGGACAGGTAGGTCCCCCACATTGCCTCCAGGGAGGTTAGACTAAGACGCAAAACCAACGGGAAAAAAAACAAATGAGAACAAAGTTACATTAGTAAGGAAAGAATGGACAGTTCTATCTCCCTTCAAAACAAAACTTTCTATCTCATTTCAAAACACAAAACTTTGCCATTTGCATTTGCAGCACAAGAATTAAACATTACTTAAAATGTTCCTTGAAAGTTTTATATTAAATAATCTGAAATAATCCATTGGGGTTCTCTAATACGGGGAGACTATCTCACAACTATTCATTTTTAATTTGTTTTTCTTCCTCGGGATTCTTCACAAAAGACTGTAAGAGAACACCAAATGGCAGAGTAACAGACCTTTACTTTGTAATGAAGTTCCAAATACATTGTATAAGTTTTCCAGGCTTCCTTTTTCCCTTCACTCTGCACTATCTATGGAGGTTGTCATATTTCACCAGGGTTGACTGTAAATCAGACAAGTTCAGCCAGTCAGGTTGAAGAATGGAGGTGAAAAGCACAGTGGAAAATACATAAAGCACAATTAAAACCATATGACCAGAGATATTGAAGCAATACTTGCTGGAGGAAATCCAAGTAAAAATCAAACCTCTTCTGGCGTTAGTGAAACTATCCAGTCCGTCTGGGACAAGCACACATCGTTTGCTAAATATCCCTTTTCTTTTTTTCCACAGCAAGAGCACCCAGGAAAGTCAAGACCTAACAAGGTAATTAAGTGGATAGCTATCTCTGTAGAATAGTTAAGTTCATAGTTGTTATATAAAACTGATCTCTCGTTTAAAATAGTTAACATTTATTTAGAAATAGAGTTTAAGATTGGGCAAGAGTAAATTTTGCATCCACCAAAGTGTATTAGAGGTTCATGATAACAATGTTGGATCAAACACCTTTTCCACTTTTCTGTGAAATCTTTACCTCTAAAGACCTGAGGATTCCATGAAGACAAAGATAATCTAACTGCCTATTGTTTAACATAAAGAACAAGAAGATATAAAATCCAAACTGTCTCCCCTACTACACTGCAAACAACCTAGATGTTACTGTTTCACATAGGTGGCACTTAGCAGGCCACTGATGTATACATACAGAAATGAAGAACTCTTGAAGCTGTAAAGCAATTCTGACAATAATCTTGACTTTGGCAACTTACCATCAAAGCCATTCCAAATCTATTTCTCTTGTGCATTCCAGGTGTCATTTATAATAATCTCAGTAGACAACTGAAATATAATTTTTAATACTGCTTTGGGATTCCAGTAAACAACTCAAGCTCAGCAAGTCACTTACCCCCAAGAAACTGAATTCCTCCAGCCACTCTTCCCACTGTCCTGGAGATGAGGTCGGAAACACAGCAACCCATGAGGGCAGTGAGTGCCACCAGGAGGAGGAGGCCACAACCCAGGCCGGTCACTATGGTGCAGATCCTCCATTCTGCGCTGGGGATGCCTTGGAAGGAAGCATAGCGCCCACATTCCTCCACCATCACCATCATCTGCCGACTCTCATCATGCACAGGATATGAGCACCTCCGGAAGGTACCGAAGGACACAGGCTTGCCCAGCTGTGATCCCCAGAGCCAGTAAGGCATAAAGAACCCCACGCAGGAGGTGGCAGCACAAAGAAAAGAGAGCAAAGCCCAGATTACTCCAGTACAAGTCAGGCTGGATGCCATCTTTCACCAGATAGGGCAATGAGGACCCCAAGTAAGTGTCCAGGGACTGCAGGAGTGAATGAAGATGTGAAATCACCAGGGACCCACAGATAATCCACAGTTCTGTAATGCAGAATGGATCTTCAATCTGACTGGGCATCAGCTTTCCATCCTCTGTACTAAGGATGATGGTCCCTGGTAAAACAACAGGAAACATTAAAAATGAAAGGCATTAAAAGAAGTGACAACACTGTTTCAGCTAGTCTACAATTTTCAATTAATAAACATTCAGACTTGCCTCAACACTCTAAAAGTGGGAAGAACTAATTCTCTCTATGAGCTTCTCCATTAACTTGATTTTTGTCAAACCAGCTCAAAGCTTTTTCATGTCTTTATCTCCTATAAATGTTTCCAAATTAACTCTGACAGCTATTTACTTAAAGAAACGCCTGATTTGTATTTGACAGGCCAATGAATTCATTCTATATATTATATCCTCACATTAAAAGTAATGTAGCATTTTCACTGGCAATAAACAATGAAAATAAAGTGAACCATGCCATGGTTTCCTTTTTTTGGCTTGCAAGTTCATGCTCACGTTGCAACTTTGTTGCAACTTTTCTGTGTCCCTTTAAGGGTGCATTAACTCTCTGCATGAGCCAAACAAACTAATTAGGATAATTTTTCACAATTGCAGAGTACCATAAATTTAACAAGCATTATGGTCTGCGGAGGCACACACAGTACAGAACTATTACCAGACACTCTTTGTACTCATTCAGCAGCATTTGAGATTTCTTTAGTCTTAACATCTTCTAGTGTAAAAGAATGCCTGTGTATGACTTATTTTGGGTCTGCAGTTCTGATTCATTGATTCCAACAGTTTTATTGGAATCTTTTCTCCCACTGAATGATTGTCTAATCTGAACAGCAATCCATACTCCCCAGTATTCTACATCAAACCCCAGTCATCCAAATGGTTCTAAGGACATTTACTTCCACCCCAGCCTTTCAAAAAGAGTTCCTTAACCATTTCTCACACTTTCTATAAAGAAACGAACACAGAAGCACACAGCCCCTCCACCCTAGAGTTCCACCCCCAGGACTCCTAACTCTAGCTTTCAGGGTCCACAGCAAATTCCCCCCATTCTTCGCCTCGCCCCTACCCGTTTTTTCTCTAACCACCGCCCATTTTCAGTTCTGGATGTCACTCAAAAGGGAGGTCCGGCTACTACTTTTTTTTTTCTAATCTTGTCAACTGCAGTCAGTGGCTGAAGTTGATCTATCTGGGCCACGAGGCTGGGGAAGACCAGCAGGGGGTGGCGTGGGGGCAGGGGGGCCCCCATCTCCAACTGCGGTGAGGCGCCCTCGCCAAGACAAGCCCATATTTAGCCCCCTGCCATTGCCTCACCCAGCCACTTCACCCATGGAGACACACAATGATCCCTCCATTCTAAAAGGGGGCAAGAGGCATTTTCCAGCTGGCTCTGGGTGAAGGGAGGGGATAAGGATGGGCAGGCAGCACCCCCCGGAGGCAGACGCCAAGAGCGGACGCGGCTGGCAGGGAGAGCCGACGGATCCGCCGAGCTCAGGAAGTCCGGAACCCGGGAGCAGCCCAACTCCGGCTCCGGGGCAGAGAGGGAGCCCGGGAGAAAGCAGCGGAGCCCACGCCCACGGGGCAGCCAAGCGCTTTACTTACATGGCTGGAGGGCGGCGGCTCCCTTCCCTCCCGCGTCCCGGGCGCACACACAACTTGCTGTCTTTCTCGGGCGGGAACATCCACGGAAAACCAGACCGTCCTGCCCTTCTTTGCCTCTGTCCCTAACGGCCGCAGAGCCCCGGGGCCCAACCTGAAGAGCAGGAGTTGGCAGGAGGCGGAGGGTCTCCAGAAGCGGCCTGGCACCAGCGGAGACCCCCACTCCCGGCGAGTCCGCGGCGGCGGTTCTGGCGGAGCGCCGTGGCCGCGCGCGGGCGCCGGGGATCGCACGCAGAGGAGTGGATCTCCCTTTGGCAGGCGAGGCACGCACCGCCTCCTCCCCTCCGCTGCCCGGCCCTCCTCTCTCCAGTCCCCTCCCCTCGCGCCCCGGGAACTCCACGCAGACAGACCCAGGACGCACCGGGGAGGTTCCTGGAGCGCCGGGAGGGGAGTGGGGAGTGGGGGGCGCCCCGCTATCCGCGCGGGTCGAGGCCCACCCCCGGAGGCAGCTTTCGCGGCTCCTCCCCTAGCCCCGAGCCCCCTCGCGCCCCCTCTCCCGGCGTCTCATTCAAAGCTGAGAGTGGGGAAGGCAGACAGACCGAGAAGTATGGGAGAAAGTTGCTTGTCTTCCTGGGTGACCCCGAGGGGCCACGGAAGATGACACACTTTGCCTGTTGGCTTTTCTGGGTTTACTGTTCGGGTTTATGCTCGTTTTCCTGCCGCCGTTAGAAGCCGTAGACGGGAAGGAGGGCCTTACAGAGTGGATAAAGTGGCCCCTGTGAGATTTGAGGAGGCTTTCGAGAAGTGGTCACTTTGGAAGGCGTTGAACGAGGCGGTTGTGGACGTGGGAATTAAAGCACAGCAGAGAGCCCAAGGCTCCTGTATGGCATGGGGGCATCTGCCTTTTCAGAGGAGCCAGGGAGAAGTCAGGGGCAGACCTCTAGCGAGCCTCTCCCAAGCGATACTCTATTTCAAAGGTCTCTCTCTCTCTCTCTCCCTCTCTCTCCCCCTCCCTCCCTCCCTCTCCCTCCCTCCCTCTCCCTCCCTTTCTCTTCACTTCCTCCCTCCCTTCTGCTCCATCTTGCCTCCTGATCAATTTTGCAGTTTATTCCATCATTTGATTTCTTTTCTGCGAAACAACTGATTTTTAGTTCCCCTCTGGACTTAAGGACTTTTTCCACTTGTCATTAGCACTAACCCCTTTAGAAGTTGAGAGCTAGATTCAGTAGATGACTGTGGGAGTCTCTACTGAAGACAGTATTTTAAGAAGTGTGCCATCTGGGAACAGCAGTTTTTGAAGTAGACAGTTTCCCAGATATACTTTTTGTGAGGTACCTTTTTAGAGGAGTTGAAAATAATAAATTGGCAGGTATATATTTCATAGCAGATTTTCAGACTGCACCATTTTAATTAGCCATGATGGTGTACATTTTTCCCACAACGACAGCTGAAGATATGTGTTCTTTTATTATTATTTTGAAAGATCTTAAGTGATTGGTTCCAAGCCTTTTGAGGTCACAGGTCTTTTAAAAAATATGATGAAACTGATAAGGCTTTCAGAAAAAAAAAATGCACATACATATAAAATTTTACCACCGTGATTCTGAAGAAGGAAAGGGATATTTGGCAAGGTCTGAAGATAATTTTGATTATCATAACCCATGACTGGTGAGTATCACTGGCATCCAGTGGGTGAAGACCCGAGATCCCGCTAAATACAGTGCACAGGACAGTCCCCAAAATTACCTGGACCAAAATGTCAATGATTTGAAGGAAATATTAGGTGGTTTCCCATTCCCTTAAAGTCCATTCATGAATCCCATATTCAGAATCCCCAATTTAAGTGTTTTTGTTTTTGTTGTTGTTGTTTAGTTTAAGTTGTTTTAACTCTTACAAATCACCAATTACTGGGCTGAGTGACAGCGTAAGAATGATTGCTCTGACTTCTATTTAGGTACCACACCCTTAGTTATTACACAGAGCCTTCATACCTATATAATGTGATGATGAAAGATATGATCATAAAAGACAAAATAATAATAGTGAGAATCAGAGTCACCTCCATACAACCTGCTGGGGAAATTGCTGTCAAACACTTTCTCAAGCTTTAAGCACTTGAGCTGGCTGGAGAGAGATTAATGATAATCATGGTTACTACAGATGGACTCCTTGCTGTGTGTTAGTACATTAAGGTCTCTTAATAGATTACTTCTCCGGTCCTCAAAAAAGAAAAGAAAAATTATGAAGAAGGAACAATTATTATTTTACAGCAAGGATAAGAAGTAATTTGCCCAAGAATTTACAGCTAAAAAATGACTTTTAAAAAAATCTCATTATTTGCACTCTATTAAGCAGAGTAAATGCTATCACAGAGATTCTGCCTAAAATGAAAAAAAAATTATAGAGGAGGCCAAATTTTTAAAAATCTGTCAGGATGCAGTATCAATTATTCGTGAAAGTATAATACTGGGACTCAAATTTCTAACTTAAATAAGTGAATTTAGACAAACGGTGATCTTTCCAAGTCTAAGTTATCTCATTGTTAAAAAGAGATTGGAATAGATTATTTTAATTTTTTTTAAGCTCATGACTTCCGGCATCATGGTTATACGGATACTCTCATCTTTGAGAAGGAATTTAGAGATCATCTAATCTTGTTCAAGTATGTAATTTTACAGCTGACAAAACAGAGGCTCAAAATTCTTCCAGTGTCTTACCCAAAGCTGAGGCTAGAATCCACATATCTTGATTTCTCTTTCTAATTATCTTACTAAACTATAAAATCTTCTGAATTACTCCTTACGTTCTTCCATGCACACTTTGTAAGCAAAATGCATTATAATTTATGTAAGCCCCTTTGCATTAAATTTGTACCTTTAAAGGACCATTAAATTACTTCACAGCCAGAAGTTCCCACATAGTAGATGCCACTTATAACACCTATTCCAGGTTTGGGTTTCCAGTTTGTTTGGATCGTAGTCTCATTGAGTCACAAGATGAGATCATGAATGCGACAGTCTGTGGAAAGCTATAAAGTGTTTATGACAACACTCTTGGTTGGCCACCCAATATTAATTCACAATCCCCTCTCCCTTCTCACCAGATACTCTTTTAGCCTCCCTTAAATCAAATACTGGTCACTTGATCCTGCTCTAGCCAATGAGTTTGCTAAGGAGGTCTCTGGGGAAGATTGTATTCTCTGATAAAATAAGGAGACGTGAGAGAATAGTTCTCTCACCATCATGACTGTCTTCGGGCACATTCTTGAAGGATGAGGTGTTTGGAGCTCTAGCAGCCTTCCTGTAACCAGGTGGGGGTCACGGAGACATAATCCCAGTGATCTAACATTGTAGAGTTTCTCACCTCCATTTGAATTCTTTAAAAATTATAGATTTTTAATATGGTTTAAATCACTATGAGTTGAATTTTCTCCTTTTAGTAGCTAAAAGCATTCCTAATTGATAAAGCATGGTATAGATAAGACATTTTCAATGAGAGGAAATATACATCAGTGAACATTGTATCTCAGTGCTTGGCAATGTAGACAGATACTCCATAATCAAACAGTAATTGTGGGATTTAATGAACAAATCAATATCATTGTGATTACTATCCTTATTCTAATGCAGCCTACAGAGAGTGGGTATTTAGTTTTTAAACAAATGGTATGCTATGTGAAATTAGGGAAGGAGCATAATAATGAAATACAGAGAACATAATGAAATCAATCACTTCTGACCACCAGAGAGAGATTAGAAAGGGATTTAGTCTGTCCACCATTGTTGCAAACACTACAGTTTGGCTGATATCATTTCCAACTCACTTCTTTTACATTGTTATCTCCTACAGAAGCAGTGAAAGCTAAAATCTCCACGTCCTAGCCTCCCTTGAAATTTGAGGGGCGATGTGTGGTGTTATGATATGTATTAATTTTTGTCTACAGTTCCTAGCTCCCAACACCCATAGCCCTTGTTACAGTATTTTGTTACAGTGTTGGGTATATTAGGCCTCAGGAGCAGACCTCAAGAAGCAGAACCTCTCTCACCTGCTTCTGCTCTCCTTTCACCTGCCCCAAGGCAGGGCTCTAATCTTTCCCCCTCCTTTCTGACTGTGGGTCTTAGGACCCTCACCTGAGAGGGACCTACCCCATATCCTGGGAAAAGGAGTGATGACATCCTGAAGCTTTCATTAAAAACCCAAGAGGGCAGGCTTAGCGTGGCGGCTCACACCTGTAATCCCAGCACTTTGAGAGGCCGAGGCGGGCGGATCACCAGAGGTCGGGAGTTTGAGATCAAGCAATTCACTCCAGCCTGGGCAACAAGAGCAAAACTCTGTCTCAAAAAAAAAAAAAAAAAAAACAACTCAAGAGGGCTGACATGGTGGCTCACACCTGTCATCTCAGCACTCTGGGAGGCCGAGGTGGGCGGATCACCTGTGGTCAGGAGTTCAAGACCAGGCTGGCCAACATGGTGAAACCCCATCTCCACTAAAAATACAAAACTTAGCTGAGCGTGGTAGTGCATGCCTGTAGTCCCAGCTACTCAGGAGGCTAAGGCAGGAGAATCACTTGAGCCCAAGAGGCAGAGGTTGCAGTGAGCTGAATCGTACCACTGCACTGCAGTCGGGGCTACAGAGCCAGACTCCATCTCAAAAACAAAACAAAACAAAACCAAGAGGACTGGACGTTCCTGGAGGATGGTGTGCCCCAGGAAGGCATGGAAGCTCCACACCCTTTTCCCCATACCTCGCCCTGTGCATCTCTTCGTCTGTTTCCTTTATAATATCCTTTTATAATAAGCTGGTAAACATAAATGTTTCCCTGAGTCCTGTGAGCTGCTCCAGGAAATTAATTAAACCCAAAGAAGGGGTCCTGTGAACCCCAACTTGAAGCCAGTTGGTCAGAAGTTCTGAAGACTGATGTGAGGGGACAGGGGCAGTCTTGGGGACCGAGGCCTCAATCTGTGGGATCTGATGCCATATCCGGATAGATGTTGTCAGAACTGAACTGGAGGACACCCAGCTTGTGTCTGCTGCAGAGTTGATTGCTTGTTTGTTGGTGGGAAATATCCCCGTACCTGGGGATCACGGAAGTCTTCTGTGTTGATTGTTATTGTGTTGGTGTGAAAGCAGAGGAAAAATCTGGTTAGAGATTCCAGAAACATCATGTGACAGTTCTGGCCATGGAAGGGTGCTGGTACCATGACCTCCACCTCTTCCTTCTTCCAGCCCGGAGAATGGATGTGATAGCACCTCTCAGCACGGCATTCATTGTGCAGCCCTGAAGCGACAGGCTTGAGGAGGAAAGCCAGCACACGAGCCATGATGGAACGAAGTGATGAAAAGAGTCCGCTTCTTCCCTGTCTGCACTAGGCTGCTTGGACTTCACTTGGGGTAAGATCAAGAACCCTTACCTGGTTAAGTCACTGTTGTTACCTACTACACTATTCATACCAACTCTTCCGTGACACTCAAGAGGCCAGCATCACCACAAAGACACAGAGTGTGGGGACATGAAACAACCAGGAAAGAACGTTACAGTGTCGAGAGAGAATTTATTCTCAAGCAAACAGTGGCTATGGAGGCATTCATTGTCCACAGTGTGTACTGCAGAAGATGGACCTTCCTTAAAGTGTGGCAATAGAAACAGGAACAGCTACGAAAATGGTTTATAAAATGTTTATTCTTAAAGTTTCAACTATGAGCAATTCAGAGAGACAGAAATCCTCAGCATTATAAAATAGCCTGATACAAAACGGTTCCCCTTAAATACAAACCAGCAAGAGAGAGATGCAGGCAGGTGGGAGGTCCAAATGAGAATCAGTAGCTAACAAGAGAGGCCTTAAGTAGGGGCAGGGAGGAGTGATGTTTTTCCTTAACTTCTCCTGAATATGGAGCTCATCATTTCTTTTTTGATGAAAAAATACATGATTTGTTCCTCAACACATGCTGTGAGATATCCCAAGAAATGCTCCACCAGCTGAAAACCTGCAGTCACAGTTTTCAGTACAGAGGCAGTGAACAAGGTTTAAAAAAACATAGTTGGGGATCATAGTAAGTTCCTCCATTCTGCTATTTCCTTCCTCCCTTCATTTCTTTTTTTTTTTTTTTTTTTTTCAGACGGAGTCTCGCTCTGTCACCCAGGCTGGAGTGCAGTGGGGCGATCTCAGCTCACTACAAGCTCCGCCTCCCAGGTTCAAGCCATTCTCCTGCCTCAGCCTCCCAAGTAGCTGGGACTACAGGCGCCCACCACCATGCCCAGCTAATTTTTCATATTTTCAGTAGAGATGGGGTTTCACCGTGTTAGCCAGGATGGTTTCGATCTCCTGACCTCATGATCCTCCCGCCTCCGCCTTCCAAAGTGCTGGAATTACAATTCCCTTCATTTCTAAATTGCCCTTTTACCTTCACAAATCCCTTCTTAAGACTAATTTAAAGGGGTATTGCTATGATATTTTACTGCATTGAGTCCATTATATACATGGGGAAAAAATCTCAGGGGACAAGTAATCTCTCAGATTTCCTGGACTCCATATCCAGTAGTCTATGAGTGAGATAGTGTATTGCTTTTAGAATGCTAACTCTCCTATTTGTATGCATGTATTTACCATAGCTATCTCAATATCCTATTAAACTGGAGTTGCCCATTTCATTTTCGATGAACTTTCTTTCGTGTATTCGATAGACTCAAGACACCCCCACCCCATAGAAATTGCATTTGTCTAGTTACATACAATTTCTAAACATAGTGATTTGTATGACTGAATTCCTCCGGAGCTCTCATGGAAATGAGGTAGATACCGTCTGTGACCTGCTCCCAGTGTTGCTGTCTGCATTATTCATTTAAAGTTTGCAAATTACTTTGGGCTATGAAGTGCCATATAGTTTCTATGTATTATTCTTTTATGAATTAAAGTAGCATACAAATATTAAATTAATAACTTATTTATAAGAAAAAAAAATGAAGCATTAAATCAGATTTAACACAGCAAGTACTTCACATTAAACCATCAAAATTGAAAATGTCCGTAATACATAATATATATACTTTTGCTACATGACCCAGTTTGCATTTTAAAGCAGTACATAATTATGTTTAATACTGAATCAGGGTCATGCTTCTGCTGCTTTTAAGTTATTTTTTTCTTCCAGGGTCAAAAATCATCTCTGTTTTTTCCAACATTGTGACTATGCTTTTTGGTTTGTGTTTTTATTTTCCCATAATATGTAGACAGATGAATATTATGGGTACTATAGAAAGAGATAAAAAAAATTATGCATAATATTTGCCACCAATCAGTCTTAACTTCTAAGAAAATTCACAAAGATTTATTTCTACAGTATTTTAAAATCTTAAATCTCTCCAGCACCAAAATAAGATGCATTGCAAGGACCAAATGAATATACTTTTCTACATTTTAACATAATAAAATGATCCATACAGTAGAAAATCAAAATTGAAAACACTTAATTGGTATTATAATACTAAGAGGGACTTAGCAAGTTCCTCTTATATGTAATTTTCCTGAAGTAAATAATTTCATATTGTAGCCATGATAAAATGGTAGAGGGAAAAAGGCCTCTTCCCCAGGTCTCTGGTTTTCCTCAGGAAGAAATTTCCCTCAATGCACCTCTGCTCTCTCCCCTCCTCTGAGCGCCTGGGGTGATTAAAGAATCCACAGGAAACATCCCATGTGTGCCTGGTTTGCTCTGATCTTCTCTTGTGAGCAAATCTCCCACATGGGGCAGGAGGGCCTGTGTGCTACCCAGAAGGCCTTCTTTGTTCACAGTGCTGAGACGGGGACAGGTGGACAAATCTGCTGAGCTCTGGGGTTCAGTTAGCAAACCTGTTTGTCCCTCACTAAGCTGTAGACTCCAAGTTAGCCATTTTCAGGAAGAAACATGATATTTTGTTCTCCATCTCCCACTTAACCCCCGCAATTAGCTCAGATTTCAGATGGGCAAGAGGAGTACTATTTACTGCTCCCCTCCAGAGACCCCAAGATGAACTAATACAAAGTGAATGTTAGGACATTCATTTAAATATCAGTGAAATATTACTGTTTATTAACCAATATGCCGGCCACACCAGGGCTGTACTATGGAGTCATGTGGAAAAGAGGGAACTGTGAGGCAGGTGGATCACTTGAGGTCAGGAGTTCAAGACCAGCCTGGCCAACATGGTGAAACCCCATCTCTACTAAAAAAAAAAAAAAAAAAAAAAAAAAGGCAGGTGTGGTGGTGAACACCTGTAATCCTAGCCACTGGGGAGGCTGAGGCAGGAGAATCGCTTGAAACCAGAAGGTGGAGGTTGCAGTGAGCCAAAATCACACCACTGCACTCCAACCTGGGTGATAGAGTGAGACTCCTCCTCAAAAAAAAAAAAAAAAGAAAGAAAGAAAGAAAAGAAAAGTGGGAACTAATTTTTAGCAGTTGACACTGAGTTAAATTGTCAAAGATTGCATCTTAAACACTGTACTTGGTTGATTTGCCAGTTAGAGTGAATGACTAGATGAAAAGAGATGTTACTATATTTGACTACTTTTGCCTTTGAAAGATCTATGTCTGTGTGATAAAAAGCTAAAGAGCAAGGGTGAGGTGACAAGAAGCAGACGGTACAATAAGAGTAAAGAGTAGCATACAACATCAACCATGTCAGCATGCAGACAGCAGAGTTGGGGAGGAGGGAGAGAGAGGGAAATAAGGAGACAGAGATGGAGAGAGGGAGGGAAGAATAGAAGGAGAGGGAAAGAGAAGACAAAAATTTCATATGCTACCTTGACTTTGAGCCTAACATGTCCCAAAGGCCTAACTTTGGGTCAACCTAACACTCTATAGTAGCTCACACCCCTATCCGGCGAAGCCCCTGCACTTCTGCATATTCCTTGGAGAAACCCTGGTCTCCTCTCTCTTAGCTGTGGGTCTCACATCTGTCTCATCCTAGAGTTATCCTATTAAATCCCAAGTGGTAACAGACTTCTTTATCTCCCCAGTAAGACCATACCAGGTGGCAGTTTCCCTAAAGGTTTACAGGATGACAAGGGAGGGGGATCGCAGTTTGGCACTTCATAGCAATTCACCCAAAATGGAATACTGGGCCTCCTAATCCTAGAACCCCTGCCATGTGGAATTTCACACAGGCTGCTGTCTCCTCAGGGAATTCTGCCTACTGCCAATTTGTACAGCCAGGTCCGTCCCTTTCCCTCCTTCAGTGACTTCTTCTGCACCCCTTTTTCTGAGCCCCTTAGCACCTCTCTCTTAGGCTGCGCTTGGAAAGGTAAGTCTCTGTTCTGTTCTCTGTATTGTTTGGCATTTCAGCATTTGCCCTGTGTCTCCCTGTTGTTCACCCTCTGGGGGTGATCATGACCAAAGTCACTATAAGAGTTTTTCTGAGCCCCACCCCTTGCCCCAATTAAAGAACAAAATTATCTTGCTAAGGGAATTTAGATGTGTGCCTTTCTGAAAAATTAGCTCAAATGTCAGTCTGCCTTTTAAAAACATAAAATAATCCTATTTAAAGTATATTATTAGAAAGGTAACCTCTTTAAGAACAACACATTTTCATCTGTTTAGCATGAATTCCATATTGCCTTAAACAGATACGTTGAGCCAAAATGTTAAAATACGAATCCCACATAACTACTGGTCTAAGAAAAAGCATATAAAAATATACTGCTCAACTGCCTTCAGAGAGATCTACCTTTTCCAAGAGGAGTCAGAACAGGCTTCTGACCGTCATAATCAGAATGCACTGCGTTCAGGAGTGGAAGGAACTGTGTTCAGGAGTGGAAGGAACACTACATGGGGAGTCAGAAACCTGAGTTCAAATTCTGAGACTGGATCTTGAACACACTAAGTATGACTCAAATATCACGTCTATTATAACCTATTTACTCTCAACAGTGTCTTTATCTAATAAAATTATTCACTATTATATATGATCATTTGCCTGAGATGACATGAATCAGTTCCTTTATTCACATTAGTAATTGGTAGAGCTTGAATTAATGATAGTGCTTGGATTGTAATGCAATTTCCCTGAATGTTAAGTACTTGTTTCTTTATACCAGGTGCCTCCTAGTGGCAGAAATGCAGCAAAAAGGAGACTGAATCTTCAGTAATTTTTCTTCTACGTGTAAGGGATACATCTTAGATTTCAGCTTAATTTTGTCTGACTTTTCTGTTAATTGATTAGTATCTCACATGTCTCTGCTCTTAACACATTAACCTGGGCACAGGCTTGGCTTAGTGTAGGTATATTGAAAGTAGCATTAAGCCAGGAGAAGCCCACCTTCTATCTTTGCTATAAGCTCCCTGTCACTTAATTATATTTCTTCCTTTGTCTTTGTTTTCATATATGTGGCTATTATTTCTTTCATGGTCATGATTCTCAATCAGAAATTATGTAAAGGTATTTATTTTAGAGTTTTAAGTTTTTACTTACACTGCTTTTGGTCTGAAAACGTTGCAAGTCTTATTTCAACCTGGATATAACTTAGAAAACAAATAATTATGGTGTAGCAAAGAGAGGAAAAACCTGATTTCCTTGATTCAAAGAAGCCTTTGAGTCTGGCTAAATAGACAGAGAATAAACATCTGGTGTTTGATTGATGCCTCCTAACTTGCAATTTTGTATATAGAGAGACAGAAAAGAGGGAGACACCGAAAGAAGCTCAATGCCACATCTAAACACAAAGGTCAGCAACACCCACTTCTGGGTTTGGTGTAGCTGTTAAATTCTTGCTTGATTTTGGACAAGTAACAATACAAAATGAGGAATCTAGTCATCCTTCTGTTCTCCAAACTAAGCTGTATGGTTTTCTTAGTTCCTTAGGGCTGCTATTAAGTTGGTGCAAAAGTTATTGCCGTTTTTGCCATTACTTTTAATAGCAGAATACCATAACAGAATATGATAAATTTATATAACAGAATACCTAATACCATATAACAGACTACCATAAATCAGGTGCCTTATAAACACAGAAATGTATTTCTTACAGTCCTAAAGTCTGGAAAGTCCAAGATCAAGACACTGGCAAACTCAGTGTCTGGTAAGGGTCAGCTTCCTGATTCATGGATAGCTGTCTTCTCTTGTGGTGTCCTCACACGGCAGAAGGGGTGAGGGAGCTCTCTGGGATCTCTTTTATAAGGGCCTTAATCCCATTATGAGGGCTCTGTCCTCATGACTGACCACCTCCCAAAGGCCCCGCCTCTGAATACCATCACACTGGGAGTTAGGTCTCAACGTTTGAATGTTGTGAGGGATACAAACATTCAGCCTATAGCAATGATTTACATAAAGTTTGTGGAATGAGACTGATAAAGTAATTACCAATAACCAGTCAGGCTGGTATCAGAAAATTTCTTGCTATAGTATGTTAGCTACGTGAGATAAACTTTTTGAAGATTAAACAAACCACAGCAGGGACATAGGTGAATGAATGCACCATTGTGCGGCTGATTAACTTTTCTCCCATTTCTTATTCATATGCTACTTAGATAAAATAATACTCTCTAATTTTTTTAAGCCATAATAATAATTCCGTTGCACTAATCAGTACTAATCAGTGCTGGAGAAGGATAGAGCAATCTGATGTCAGGCATCCAAATATACTAAATTAATCCAAACCATCAGTTTTAAATCATTTATTTCCCTACCCAGGTTTTTCATAATTTCTATTCTGCCATTTTAGAAGTTATTTAGTTAAAAAAAAAAGTTCAATACATTCAAATCTACAGTAAATGTCTGAAAAGCTCTTTTAAGATGAATTACAGGGGACAATTGGTTTGCCAGGAGCATACTAGGGTCAAGACCCTAAACATAACGTAGTGCAATGAACCTAATTCTAATTACTTTTTTTGTTTAATATTAAAAAGAAAAGATTATTTTTGTCTGGATGCTTTTTCAGATTTTCTTGGATTAAGTGTTGACATGTAATAAACTTAAGTAGAAGCATCAGAAATAGCATAATGATTTGCTGCTACCAAGACAGGACTGATCGGAATTTGATTTAGCCATAGAAATACCTCTTATGAGAGGAAGACCAGGTGTAGTTTAAAGAAGGAAGATTTCGGCATTGCCACTCACTGATTTTCTTATCTTAGGTAAGTTACTTAGTGATATGGTTTGGCTGTGTCCCCACCCAAATCTCATCTTGATTTGTAACTCCCACAATTCCCACATGTTGTAGGAAGAATCTGGTGGGAGGTGATTGAGTTATGGGGGTGAGTCTTCCCTGTGCTGTTCTCGTGATAGTGAATGAGTCTCATGAGACCTGATGGCTTTAAACACAAGAGTTTGCCTGCACAAGCTCTCTCTCTGCCCGCTGCCATCCATGTAAGACGTGACTTGTTCCTCCTTGTCTCCCACCATGATTGTGAGTCTTCCCCAGCCACATGGACCTGTAAGTCCAATTAAACCTCTTTCTTTGTAAATTGCCCAGTCTCGGGTGTGTCTTTATCAGCAGTGTGAAAACAGACTAATACACTTAACCTGTGTCTAAGACGCAATATGCTCATGGGCAAGGTAGAGATAATCATCTCTGCCCATAGAGTTATTGTAAATAACTAAATAAGATAATATATGTGAAGTACTTAAAGCCATGCCTGGCATATAGCAACTGCTCAATAAATGGTGGCTACTATTGTATCAATAATAAGGTTTCTCTTCTATTATTCTAGGATCAGTTAGCAAGAAATAATCCAACACACTCAAACTTACAATAAAAGTCTGACTTACCCTTTTAAGTTAAATTGTTATATGAAACTAACATGAGCCTTCTTTTAAAAACATGATTATTCAACATGCAATCTATTATGTTTTCCACAGTTTCTTTTCAAAGAAAAGACAAATTCTGACCAAGTTTTTCATAGAAATAAAAATATCAGACCATACCCTAATTTTGATGTATTGATCAGCTTACTATCTTGAACAAAATGGTGGCCAATAAAGACTTCCCAATGGACACGACGTCTGATACTTTGATATATTTTAATGAAAATCAAACAATGGAGAAGTGCTAGAAATATATGTTTACTCTGAGGCCAAGAAATCTGAGAGAGGGCTGGTCATGGTGGCTCACACCTGTAATCCCAGCACTTTGGGAGGCCGAGGTGTATGGATCACCTGAGGTCAGGAGTTCAGGACCAGACTGGCCAACATGGTGAAACCCTGTCTTTACTAAAAATACAAACAAAATTAGCTTGATGTGGTGGCAGGCACCTGTAATCCCAGCTACTTGAGAGGCTGAGGCAGGAGAATCGCCTGAACCTGGGAGGTGGAGGTTGCAGTGAGTCGAGATCACATGATTGCACTCCAGTCTGGATGACAAGAGCAAGACTCTGTCTCCAAAAAAAAAAAAAAAAAAATGTTTCTTGCTCCGATCAAGTCCAACTCTAACTTTGTTTTCTTTCTCCCTCCCTATTTCTGAGACTATCTTGACAATCCAGTTTAGTAGCCACCTTAGCAGAGACAAAGAAAATACTGGACTCAACAATTTGAGGCCCAGATGATCCTACTAAGTAATTTTAGGATGTGAAAGCACTTTGGGTTCCATGGAGCACTTTGGGTTCATTAGTGCAATCTCAAAATCCTTCTTAAATAACATTAACTCATACATGTGATCAATAACCCTAACTGATTTATATCAATTCTAGCTAACAATTATTTTTGAAAATGAGTTTTGTGGATAGAATACAAAACATACTAGTCTCAAAAATATCCGTGACCTTCTAATTCTTCATAATGTTATCCATATTTATCATTGCAAGAACAGAGATACATCTGAGTATCAAATGTTTAAGAAAGCCTACTGACAAAACAGTAAATTAAATGGAATATTTACCCATGTTTCCGCTAAAATAGTCTATATCAGACTTTAGAATTGATATAGAAACCCCCAAACACTGTTTACTTTGATCAGTTTGCAGAAACTGAATAATTATTATGTTTCTTATTTACATTTTAAAATATCTTCCGGGGAAGAATTTAAATGACAGAACGTTGCTTCTTCAGTCTTCAGCAAGAGCTTAGTATTTAGGCAAACACCCCGCGAGGGAGAAGCTGCACGGCCGTTACTCAATAGCGACATCTGCTGTTATCATAGGAGTATGGTTTCCCATATCAGGAAGCTCTGCTTTTTGGCCATGGAGTAGCTGGAATGACAGTCAACTCTCAGGCATAAAGAGGCTGATTCTCTAGTTCGTGGGTTTTCTAGGGCTTTAGTGACTCTTCCTTCTCCCACCTGCTCTCTGCCTGTTGGCTGAAAGACTAATCTTAGCTTTCTTACCAGAAGTTAAGTAAGCAGAGATTAAAAACTGAACCTCATATCAATCAATATTGTTTCTGTTATTCGATGGTTTAAAAGATACTGTTTCCTGGCCGGGCATGGTGGCTCATGCCCGTAATCCCAGCACTTTGGGAGGCCGAGGTGGGTGGATCACCTGAGGTCAGGAGTTCGAGACCAGACTGACTAACATGATGAAACCCCATCTCTACTAAAAATACAAAAATTAGCTGAGTGTGGTGGTGGGCACCTGTAATCCCAGCTACTCAGGAAGCTGAGGCAGGAGAATTGCTTGAACCCGGGAGGTGGAGTTTGCAGTGAGCCGAGATCGTGCCATTGCACTCTAGCCTGGGCCACAAGAGTGAAACTCTATATTAAAAAAAGAAAATACTGTTTCCTTACAGAAGAATTCCGAATAATATATGTATATATTTCCCCCCCTCCCACTCCACCAAAGAAGTGGAATTTATCCCTCTAACCCTTGAAGATAGACTCAACTGAACGACTCACTTACAACGACTAGAGTATGGAAAGGGAAAAATAGTAACTTTTCAGTGGAGAAGGCTGGCAGATGCTACCTTAACCCGGTGAGTCAGGTGAGCATTGCCAATAATGCCAACTACACCTGATATTGTATGAAAAAAGGGCACTTCAGCACCATGGTTTTCCTTCGAAAATCCCATGACTCCAACAGACCAACAGGGAATGGGGGCTGTCCTACAAAATACCTGAGCTGAACTCCTCAAAACTGTCAAAATCATGAAAGTCAAGGAATGACTTAGAAACTGTTGTAGAGCAGAGGAGACTACAGAGACCTGAGGATTAAATGCAGCATAATATTCTGCATGGGTTCCTGGAACTGAAAAAGGACACTAGGAGAAAAACTGGGATGTCAGTTTGGTGAAAGTTTGGGATTTAGTTAATAGTTCTGTATGAATGTTGGTTTTTTCATTTGGACAAGTTTACCACTGTATAACAATAACATTAGGGGAAACTAAAACTGGGTGAGGGGTATATGGGAACTTTTCATATTATCTTTGCAAATTTCCCGTAAATTGCCAAGTATTCCAAGATACAATTTAAAAATATATATATATTAAGAACTTGCTCTATGTCCTTCTCTGTGCCGGACATTCTTGTGGATAACACCTCACTTTTTTTTTTTTTTTTAATAGAGATTGGGCCTCACTATGTTGCCCAGATCTCAAACTTCCAGCCTCAAGAAATTCTCCCTCCTCAGCCTCCCAAAGTGCTGGGAGCTGGGATTACAGCATGAGCCAATATGCCCAACTACACCTCACATTTGAAGGACATGGCACAGATTAGAATGTGTTTTCAGATTTTTTTTTTTCCCATGTAAACTTCCACAACAGCCATGTGAGGCAGGCCAGATGGGATTATTTCCATCTAGAGATGAAAAAACAAACTCAGAGAAGTTTTATCCTGCTAAAAGCCATTCAAGGAGTTAGATGCGAAGCCAGAACTCACCCACAGGACTCATGGCACCATCTTCAAAGTGTCTTCTACTCCTCACAACAAGTTTCTCATCTGTAAATTCTAATAAAGAAGAGGGAGGAGGAAGACGATGGATCGGAGACAGGGCTAACATGCAGCTCCCTTTTGGACAGACAGAACATGTGGAGACTCACACTGTGGACTTTTGCTCCAAGAACCACCACCAAGGAAACCAAAACAATTCGCAGATCCTTTGAAAGAAGTGACAGGGCACTGCAAATTCCATGAGACAGGTGAAAAACTGTGAGTTCCCAAAATGTGAGAGGAGGGGCAAACCTGCCTCCACACACACATCCCCCCTGGGAAACCTGAAAATCCAGACTGTGGGAGAAGGATTTAACCTTACCTAGAGCCAAAACAGATTTAGCATGAATATAAAAGCAGAAGCAGCAGTGGAAAGAGTCTCGTAGGCACTCCCTGTCTCCAACTCAAGCCCAGCGAAGCCATCCTTGACTGTATCTCACGGGGACTCTCAGGGAAGGCAGCCAGCAGAATTTAGGAGGAGGTCACAGGGTAATATAAACTTCCAACTGAACTTTGTAGTAATTTTGTCTGTGCACAAAGTCTTGAGCAGAATCTGAGTAGCAAATGGGAACTGCTGCAGAAAGAAGAGCAGGAGACACAGCCGACAGCGTAGGGAGATGGGGAGGGGTGAGGGGCAAGGCCTGAAAGCCATGCTTGCTTTCTCAGCAGGGAAGCTTGTAGCCTGGGGCAAGGTCTGAGTCCTGCACTCAGGCTTCCTGGAGATAAACTCAGAGCTATTAGCCCGGCACAGCCAAAGTGAGACCAGCATGGCCAGCTGTGTAGGAGCTGGGTGAAGCCTATTGCTACCAGCTTTCCCCCACTTCCCTGGTGACAGAGGCAGCCATAATTCCCTCTGGAACATAACCCCATTGGCCTGAGAATCACCCCCCATCCCTCACAGTGGACACAGCAAGGCCCACGAAAGAATAGTCTGAGCTCAGACCTGCCTAACCCTGTCCCCACCTGATGGTATTTCTCTACCCACCCTGGCAGGCAATCACAGGAGACATAAACCCTTGGGAGCTTTATGGCCCTGCCCATTGCCTGAGAAACCCAGATACTTATCCTGGCCAACTTAGGGCAAGCTTATGTCCCCTTTCTACTATCGCAGCTGGTGCTCCTTAAAGACCACCTCCTGGCTGAAGACCAGCCAACTCAGGACATCACAGCAACTCACCACAGAATACCCTTGCTCCAAGGAAAGAGAAAACAATAGCTAATTCCATTGCCTGCTACGTCCTGGCTAACTAGAGGTCCTGAGTCTCTCCACGTGACAACTTCTCTGCTAACATAACCAGCATTCAAGAAAGCCAGCACATTAAACATGTCTACAACCAGGGACTCTCACACAGTCTACTTCACTCGCTTGCCACCTCCACCAAAGCAGGTGCTGGTATCCATAGCTGGGAGATCTGAAGATGGATCACATCACAGGAATTTTTGCAGAAATTCTCCAGAACCAGCCTGGAGCCCATTATGTGGCTAGACCCAGAAGAGCAATAACAATCACTGCAGTCTGGCTCTCAGGAAGCCCCATCCCTCGGGGAAGGGGTAGTGTACCACATCAAGGGGTCACCCTGCAGGACAAAAGAATCGGAACAGAAGTGCTTGAGTTACAGATTTTTTCACTGAAATAGTCTACCCAAATGGGAGGGACTCAGAAAAGTAATTCTGGTAATATGACAAAACAAGGTTCTATAACACCCCCAGAACACCACACTAGCTTCCCAGCAATGAATCCAAACCAAGAAGAAATCTCTGAATTGCCAGTTGAATAATTCAGCAGGTTGGTTATTAAGCTACTCGAGATACCAGAGAAAGGTAAAAACCAACTTAAAGATATATGTGTATATATGTACCACCACACCCAGCTAATTTTTTTGTATTTTTAGTAGAGACAGGGTTTCACCATGTTGGCCAGGCTGGTCTTGAACTCCTGACCTTGTGATCCACTCACCTTGGCCTCCCAGAGTTCTGGGATTACAGGTGTGAGCCATGGTGCCTGGCCTTATGGAAATTTTTTAAAAATACAGGTTATGGATGAAAAATTATTCAGAGAAACTGATATCATAAAGAACAATCATAACTTCTGGAAAGGAAAGACACACTTAAAGAAATACAAACTGCACTGGAAAGTGTCAACAATAGACTAGAACAAATAGAAGAAAAAACTTCAGAGCTCAAAGACAAGACTTTCAAAATAACCCAATCAGACAAAGAAAAAAGAATTTTACAAAATGAACAAAACCTCTAAGAAATTTGGGATTATTTTAAGCAGCCAAACCTAAGAATAATTGGTATTCCTGAAGAAGAGAAATTCAAAAGTTTGGAAGACTTATTCAAGTTAATAGTTGAAGAAAACTTCCCTGGCGTGGCTAGAGATCTAGACATCCAAATACAAGAAGCACAAAGAACATCTGGGAAATTCATTGCAAAAAGATCATCACCTAAGCACATAGTCATCAGGTTATCTAAAGTCAAGACTAAGCAAAGAATCTTAAGAGCTGTGAGGCAAAAGCATCAGGTAACCTATAAAGGAAAACCTGTAAGGTCAGCAGCAGCTTTCTCAGCAGAAACCCTACAAGCCAGAAAGGATTGGGGTCCTCAAACAAAATAATTGCCAATCACAAATTTTGTATCCAGCAAAACTAAGGTTCATAAATGAAGGAGAGATAAAGTCTTTTTCCATCAAACAAATGCTGAGAGAATTCACCACTACCAAGCCAGCACTATAAGAACTGCTAAAAGGAGTTCTAAATCTTGAAACAAAACCTCAAAATACATCAAAATAGAAGAACCTTTTTAAAGCATAAGTCTCACAAGGCCTATAAAACTATAACACAATTAAAAAAAAAAAAACTAGCACAATGAATTAAGGAGTACCTCACATCTTAATACTAACATTGAATGTAAATGGCTTAAATGCCCCACTTAAAGAAACAGAATGGCAGAATATATGAAACTTCACCAACTAAGTATCTGTTGTCTTCAAGAGACCTACCTAATGCATAAGGACTCACATAAACTTAAGGTAAAGAGGTAGAAAAGATATTTCATACAAATGGAGACCAAAAACTATCAGGAGTAGCTACTGTTTATATCAGGCAAAGCAGACCTTAAAGCAACAACACCTAAAATAGACAAGGAGGAACATTATATAAGATAAAAATAATCAGTCCAAAAGAAAAAATCACAATCTGAAATATATATGCACCTAAAACTGGAGCTTCCAAATTTATAAAACAATTGTTACTAGATCTAAGAAACAAGACAGACAGCAACACAATAATAGTGAGGACTTCAGTACTCCACTGACAGCACTAGACAGGTCATCAAGACAGAAAGTTAACAAAGAAACAATGGCCTCAAGCTATACCCTAGAACAAACAGACTTAACAGATATATACAGAACATTCTACCCAACAACTGTAGAGTATACATTCTTTTCATCAGCACATGGAATATTCTCCAAGATAGACCGTATGAGAGGCCACAAAACAACTTTCAATAAATGTTTTAAAAATCAAAATTATGTCAACTACCCTCTCAGACCACGGTAGAAAAAAACTGGAAATTACCTCCAAAAGGAACCCTCAAAACTACACAAATACATGGAAATTAAATAATCTGCTCCTGAACGATCTTTGGGTCAACAATGAAATCAAGATTGCAATTAAAAAATTATTTGAACTGAATGATAACAGTGATACAACTTACCAAAACCTCTGGGAGACAGCAAAAGTGGTGCTAAGAGGAAAGGTCATAGCATTAAATGCCCACATCAAAAAGTCTGAAAGAGCACAAATAGATACTCTAGGGCCACACCTCAAGGAACTAGAGAAACAAGAACAAACCAAACCCAAACCCAACAGAAGCAAATAAATAACAAAGATCAGAGCAGAACTAAATGAAATTGAAACAGCAAATAAATAAATAAATAAATAAATAAACAAACAAATAGCAGTTTCTTTCAAAAGACTAAAAAAGTGATAGACTAGTGAGATTAACCAAGAAAAGAAGAGACAAGATACAAGTAAGCTCAATTAGGAATAAAACAGGAGATATTACAACTGATACCACAGAAATAGCAAAAGATTATTCAAGGCTACTATGAACACCTTTATGCACACAAACTAGAAAATCTAAAGGGGATGCATAAATTCCTGGAAATATACAACCCTCCGTGATTAAATCAGAAAGAAATAGAAAGTCTGAACAGACCAATAGCAAGTAGCAAGACTAAAACAGTAATTTAAAAATTGTGAACAAAAAAAAATTTCAGGAGCAGATGGATTTTCACAGGTAAGTTCTATCAGGCATTCAAAAAATTGGTACCAACATTACTGAAACTATTCCAAAAGACAGAGAAAGGGGGAATCCTCTGTAAATCATTCTATGAAGCCAATATCACCCTTATAACAAGACCAGGAAGGGACATAACCAAAAAAAAAACTACAGACCAATATCCCTAATGAACATAGATACAAAAATCCACAACAAAATACTAGTTAACTGAATTCAACAGCATATCAAAAAGATAATACATCATGATCAAGTGAGTGTCATTCCAGGGATGCAGGGATTGTTTAACACAGGGAAGACAACAAATGTGATACACCACATAAACAGAATTAAAAACAAACATCTTATGATCATCTCAATAGATGCAGAAAAAGCACTGGACAAAATCCAGCGTCATTTTGTGATCAGCAAAATCAGCATAGAAGGGACACCTCAAGGTAATAAAAAGCAATCTATGACACACCCACAGCCAACATTATACCAAGTGGGGAAAAGTTGAAAACATTCCCTCTGAGAACTGGAACACGACAAGGATGCTCACTTTCACCACTGCTATTCAACATGGTACTGGAAGTCCTAGCCAGAGCAATCAGACAAGAGAAATAAATCAGAACATCCACATTGGTAAAGAGGAAGTCAAACTGTTTCTGTTAACTGGTGATATCATCGTATACCTAGAAAACCCTAAAAACTCTTCCAAAAAGTTCCTAGATTTGATACATGAATTTAGCAATGTTTCAGAATACAAAATCAGTGTACACAAATCAGTAGCACTGCTATACACCAGCAATGACCAAGCTGAGAATCAAATCAAGAACTCAACCTTTTTGCAACAGCTGCCAAAAAAATAAAATACTTAGTAATATAGCTAACCAAGGATGTGACAGATCTCTACAATGAAAACTGCAAAACACTGCTGAAAGAAATAGATGGCACAAACAAACGGAAACACATCCCATGCTCATGGATGGGTAGAATCAATATTGTGAAAATGACCATATTGCCAAAAGCCATCTACAAATTCAATACAATTCCCATCAAAACGCCATCATGTAAGATACGCTTAGTTATCTGAGCGTCTTTAAGATAGTTGCTTTAAAGATAAGATAGATGTGGCATCTTATCTTCTTCAGCGACAGTTTCTGCTGGTTTACTTTTTCCCTTTGGATAAGCCATACTTCCCTGTTTCTCTGTATACTTTTGAGTTTTTTGGTTGGAAACTGGACATTTCAATCTAATAATGTGGCAACCCTGAATATTATATTCTACTTTCTTCTCCAGGGCTTGCTGTTTTTGTTTTGGCTTTGTTTTGTTTTTTGATTGCTGTAGGCTGTCTCTATGCCAAGGATCAGCCTGAGACGTAAAGCCTACTCAGGTCTTTTCTGAGCCTGTGTCTTTTCCTGGGCATGTGGGGTAACTTTTTTGCTTTGAATGTTCTAGTTTTTAAGGTCTCACATCCAAAAGGGTGGGGGGGAGGAGAAAAATAGAGGAGGGAGGTTAAAGGGCACCAGCCCTTTAAATCCCTTGGAAGTCACTTCAGTTGGAGGGGGTGAAGCTTGCAATAATGAAGGGAGGATGTGACAGTGGCTATCCCCCCTCCATACTGGACTTCCATGATCAGAAACAGCAATCAGCAATTAGAACACAAATCCCTGATATTTGGAGGAGACAGTCCTTTTTGCCCACCTCGGCCTCTCACTGGGTGCATACAAGATGCTCCAAAACTCCTCCTCACAGCTGCCTGCCACAGGGCTGAGGGTGAAGGATGGGTATCCACTACTGAAGGAAGAGCTGAAATTTACCAAAATTAAGTGGAATTTACCTTCCAAGCCTTCCTCTGGAATTTGCAAGCCTTGAATAGACTCCAGAGTTCCAAAATAGTTACATCAGATAAACACTGTACAATTGTTTAGGTGTACAGACTAATTCCTGATGCTTCCTATTCCTCTATCTTCCCAAAATACGCTTTCCAGGAACTATTTTTTATGTCTAATTTTTCTACTCACACGTTTTTAATTTTACATAAATAAGAACACATGCTTTTGTTTTAGTGAAACCTTTTATTCTGTGGATCTCACCTTCCCCTACATGATCTCTCTCATTTCTTGGACAATCTGTTTTTTTTTCATGTTTATGTAATCATTTATATATCATATTATAAACAATGCTTGTCTATATCATTTATGGATATAAACAATGCTTGTTTATATCATTTATGGATATATAAATTTATAAAATATAAATTACATATAAATTTATAAAATATGCTTATATTAATATTCCCATACTTGCTAATTTAATATTTATACAGTGTTCTATTCCAAAAATACATTTAATGTAGCTCTTACACTCATTGAATAACCGAAGTTCCATATAGTGTATGGACATTCAAAAATGTTATAAACATACAGCTATTGCAAGCACATCATTTTAAAATAGTAGAGAGTAGTTCTATTTCTAATGATAAATCAAATATTATCTGAGGCATTTTGGGAAGTAGTCCTTTCTTTGAATTAAAATTAATACTTTGATTGTCAGGGTATATTGTTTGCACCCTACTGGGAACAAATGGAAATATTAGGCTCAAAAATATGCATTCATTTTTCTGTGCAATGTCTATATTTTATGCTCCTCTTTCTGATGGGGAAAACCTCATTATGAAATTATTAATGTCGGCCGGGCACAGTGGCTCACGCCTGTAATCCCAGCACTTTGGGAGGTCAAGGCAGGCGGATCATGAGGACAGGAGATAGAGACCATCTTGGCTAACATGGTGAAACACCGTCTCTACTAAAAATACAAAAAAATTAGCTGAGCATGGTGGCACATGCCTGTAGTCCCAGCTACTCAGGAGGCTGAGGCAAGAGAATCACTTGAATCTGTGAGGTGGAAGTTGCAGAGAGCCAAGATCGCACCACTGCACTCCTGCCTGGGCAACAGAGCAAGATTCCATCTCAAATAAAAAGGAAGGGAGAGAGGGAGGGAGGGAGGGAGAAAATTATTAATGTCATTGCTTAGGGTGTTCTTTCATTATACTTAATTTAAATTATTTCTTACCTTTTGAAGGATATCATAATTTCAACAAATAATTAAGTTTGCTTGTTTGCTTTTTATTTTTAAGAAAGCTACCCTGTAAACTGACATGTATTTCTTCAGAAATAAAGGTCACTGAACATGTAAAGTTATAATACATCAAAAAATGTCATTTTCATTTTTTTATTTAAGAAAAAGGTGATATTAGCATCATTAGCGATTACAAAAAAAGACTTTGCCAAGCTGGGCACGGCGGCTCACACCTGTAATCCTAGGACTTTGGGAGGCCAAGGCGGGTGGATTGCCTGAGCTCAGGAGTTCAAGACCAGCCTGAGCAACATGGTGAAACCCTGTCTCTACTAAAATACAAAAAAATTAGCCGAGCATGGCGGCATGCATCTGTAATCCCAGCTACTCAGGAAGCTGAGGCAAGAGAATTGCTAGAACCCAGGAGGCGGAGGTTCCAGTGAGCCGAGATTGCGTCATTGCACTCCAGCCTGGGCGACAGACAGAGCAAGACTCCACCTCTTAAAAAAAAAAAAAAAAAAAGACTTTGCTTCCTAAATTTGAATAGAAATGACATACATTAATTCAATGACTTTGAAAGAAAATTTCGTTATCATAACTTTATGTCAGACATGGTAAATATGTAGACACATACTTCATAAGTAATTTAAGTAATTTTTATTTTGATGTCAATTCCTGTCAGAGGCAGGTGACTCATAAGCTTTTTATTACTAATAACAGCAATAATAATGCTTATACTTTACTCTAAAAAATAGAAAATAGTTTTTAGACACAGCACTCTGACGAGTCAGCCCAGACTTATGCAGGAGAAAAAGAGTATTTCTCCTATATTGCCATCCACCTGATATGCTTTCTAGGTCAGAAGTCCCAGGAGATAGGATCTGGTTTAGGGGGTGCTGCCAGGATGACAAGATCTGGTTACTTTTTGTTCTCCAGGTTCTGAGACATGAAAATCAGTCTTTGGAATCCGCTCATCTTGATTAAAGAGTTGCTCCCCTGCCCATTGAAAAAGGTGAAAAGTTTTCTCTGCTTTAGGATGATTAGAATATCCTGTTTTCACTCTATCAGATCTAAAGAGTAGGACTAGGCTTAATAATATGCTGTCCAAGTTTTATCAGGCCTCTCATGCCGAGATCCTGGGATGTCATAAAGGTTAGTGGGAGGCTCACCTATTGTCACTGCTTTCCCAAGCTTTTCTTTCTGCTCTTCTCTCCCCTGGTACAAAGCGCTGGCTGGTTTTCATGGCTCTGTTCCTTGGACTTATGATTGAATTACTTGTTCAGAATGAATCGCTCCATCTCTGCCACCAGACAGGTCTTTAAACAGACTTGTCACAGACCGCAAACCAAATAACCCTGGGGGTCAGCTATTCATGATGAAGGAAGTAATCATTCACAATCATCTGCTAATTGCTAGAGAGTGATTCAGATTTTGCTAACCAGTCACTGCTGACAGCTTTGCCTATGATAGGGTCTCCCCTGACTCAGGTCTTGCTGTTTCTTTGAAATCATTGCCTAAAGCTGACAAAAAAATCATATTTCATTAATATTTAAAATTAAAATTAATGGTTACTCTAACAAGCGACAGAATGCTGCTGCTGAATGCCATTGAATTTTTCATTAATATTAATTTGCAGTTTGTGGAGAAATGGCTTAACAACTGAGCTACCCACCTCTAATTCAAATATTGATTAACTGAGCCATAAATCTGTGCTCATGAAATACATTGCTTTTAACTGTCTATGTTTGATTTTATGGTCTTTCTTAGCATTTTCAAAATTTATCATATTTCGGTAATAACATGTACTTTTTCTAGTCGGTTAATTAGCAAATATTTTCTAATTTGCTGATCAGCATAAATTTGTTTTAAGTTGCCAGGAATGACATAAAATTTTCCAATGATTTCTTACCTAAGGGCCTTATGTCCCTAATATCAATATTATCATCATTAACCATGATTTACTCAGTATGTTTTAAGAACCTGGGACTGACCTAACAAAATGATTTTCCTTAGTATGGGAAAATTATGCTATCGATTAGAAATTAGTAGGATATTTAATTTGAATTGTTTTTATTGATTGCAGTCATTAACTTCCACCATGTTTAAGATATTAACACACATTATGTTTTTATTACTAGATGAAAATGTTACACAAATTTTAAACAGTAATTTAAAATTCACTACCTTGAACTGGATACTTTTGCACATTCCAAACACAAAACCTGCTTCCCATAAGAGAAGCAATACTAGAAGTAAATTGCCTTGCTGAGAAAACTATTGCCTGAGTGCTGGTTTCACTTTGTGGCACTGAGCATTTATTTATGAGCGTTTTTATCTCCAGTGATCCTCTTAAAGGCCAGTTCTGATTGCTGACAGGTCACGTGCTTCCAGGGCTGAGGTTCATCAGGAGCTAAGAGTGGTGCTGCACAAAGGCTGGCCTGAGAGATGACTGTGCATTTCTGTGCCCTATGTTCCACGTCCTCTTCATTGTGGATCTTTGCATATTTTAAAGCAACCTCTAGTTTCTATGCTATTTTTCGCTCTAACCATCCCTAATCCAGTAACATACCTTTGTGTTTCCAAAACTGGAATAAGAGGATATCACAAATAAGGGTCTGGGTGTGGTGATACCTGTAGTCCCAGCTACTTGGGAGGTTGAGGCAGGAGAATTGCTTGAACCCAGGAGGCAGAGGTGGCAGTGAGCCAAGATTGCACTGCTGCACTCCAGCCTGGGCTACAGAACAAGACTTTGTCTCAAAAAATAAAAATTTAAAAAATGTAGGTGGAAGCATCTTCCAGAAGCTTTGGCTTTAATTGTAATGTTAATTGCCACATGATCTCTCAGAAGAGACTCTAATGCTGAATATTTCATGCACCATAAAAATGTGTGGTGCTAAAATCTGAATGTTTGTGTCCCTGCAAAATTCCTAAGTTGAAATCTTAATTCCCAAGTTAGAATTAGGAGGTATGGCCTTTGGGAGGTGATTAGACCATGAGGGTGGAGTTCTCATGATTGGGATTCGTGTCCTTGAAAAAGAGGTCTCAAAGAACTCACTAGCCACTTCCTTCTACCTGTGAAATTACAGTGAGAAGGAGCCATTTATGAACCAGGAGGCGGGCCCTCACCTGACTCTGAATATGCCAGTGCCTTGATCTTGGACTTCCCAGCCCCACAACTGTGAAAAATAAATTTCTGTTGTTTAAAAGCCCTCCAGTTTATGTATTTTGTTATAGTAGCCCAGATGGACTAATACAAGTGGGTTGTAGGAGCCAACATAAGGAGATGAAAGTTTGTGATGCATTTGTAGCCTAGCAAATGGAGTATGGCCAGAATGTCGCAATCATTTGCAAGTGCCTAGAAATGAGGCCAGAGTGATAACATGAAATCTGATGATGAAGGTCTGATTATGAAGTCCTGTGTATACCATAATAAAACATTTGTTTATTTGATAACTGCCATCACAGTTTTTATTTTATTTCATTCTATTACTTTTTATCTTTTCTTCTGTTTTTTATTTTTTATTTTTATTTGTTTATTTATTTTTTCTTTTGAAGATCCCCACTGGATACCTGTTTCACAAACCATCATGGTTTTTAAGGCAAAAATAGTAATAGGACCAAATCTGTGTTTTAGAAAAATAATGCTGGTGTCAGCATGAAGGCAGTAAGAACTTGGTCAAGGCAACACCAACATAGAACACATTTGAATGTTTAGCTGCAAAAGTTTTTGCTTACATTCCAAGGGAGAGGTATACATAACCAAAACCGAGAAAGCAATAATACAACCCTTTATTTTTTAGTCTTGCTCTGTTGCCCAAGCTGGAGTGCAGTGGCATGATCTTGGCTCATTGCAACCTCTGCTTCCCGGGTTCAAGAGATTCTCCTGCCTTAGCCTACAGAGTCGTTGGGAATACAGGTGCGCACCACCATGCCCAGCTAATTTTTGTATTTTTAGTAGAGACAGGGTTTTGCTAAGTTGGCCAGGCTGGTCTCAAACTCCTGACCTCAAGCGATCCACCCACCTTGGTCTCCCAAGATGCTGGGATAACAAGCATTAGCAACCGTGCCCGGCCCAACCCTTTAAGTTAAATGCCCAATTAGGGGGTAGCTGGCTATGTTATCTGAATTAGCCATACATCCTTGGAAAGGTTTCTTTAGTCTCGGATTATTCATCAATAAGAGTACTGATTACATGATAATGTGGTAATGATCCTTATGTTGCAGGGTAGCTGTGAAGATAAAAATAGTGTATAATAAATTCTAGCACAGAGCCTGATTTTCAATAAACATAGTTGCTAAATAATGGGAGCTACTGTTATCAACACAATGAAAAACATAGAAGACTGAAAATTCTATGACTCACTAGACATAGCTTTAGTAAATGCCATATTATATTTTGATGAAGCCCCAGTTGCCAATATAAAGTGACTTCCTCTTATTTCAGAAACCAAAGGGCAAGAAAGCTTAAATAACCCTCTAAAGCAATGGTGTCCAATCTTTTGGCTTCCCTGGACCACACATAAGATACACTAACACTAATGATAACTGACAATCTTAAAAAAAAAAAAATTGCAAAAAATCCATAATGTTTTAAGTGAGTTTACAAATTGTGTTGGGCAGAATTCAAAGTTGTCCTGGGCCATATCCATGTGGTCTGCAGGCCTCAGGTTGGACAAGCTTGATCTAAAGGAGAGGAGTAGGAGTTTGGAGAGGCCCTCCTTCAACCTTTTCTTTTTATTTTCTTCCTTTTTTCTTTTCTTTTTTTTTTTTTTTTGTTGTTTTTGTTTTTGTTTTTAGATGGAGTCTCGCTCTGTTGCCCAGGCTGGAGTGCAGTGGTGCAATCTTGGCTCACTGCAACCTCCGCCTCCCAGGTTCAAGCAATTCTCCTGCGTCAGCCTCCCTAGTGATTGAGATTACAGGGCGCGCACCACCACATCTGGCTAATTTTTGTATTTTTAATAGAAACGGGGTTTTACCATGTTGGCCTCAAACTCTTGACCTCAAGTGATCTGCCCACCTTGGCCTCCCACAGTGCTGGGATTACAGGAGTGAGCCACCGCATCTGGCCTCAACCATTTCTTAAAAGGTAAGAATCTCCACATTTCACTCTATTGCATGGTTCTTCTGTCATTTGCTCTTTTACATGCATGTATTTGTTCTCCCATTAAATTGAAATATTTAGGTCAGAGCATATCTTTTAATTCTTTTAATGTTCTACTACTTTATGGAGCTTACTATAAAAATTATCTTTCACATTTTCACTAAAAGACTTTATTTTCAAAAATACACAGATACGTACACACATGTCTCTGATGAGGCACACCTGAACATTTATTTTAACTCTTGACAAATACTGATTTTAAGTTCTTACAATTTATAGTTAGCCTCATAAAAATACACTTAAGCATTTAAAACATATAATAATTTCCCTGTTTTCATGTTACCACATATTATTTTAATTCATAAATTATCTCATTTACTTTTTTACAATTGTTAATTCAGAGAATTAGAAATAAATAAGAAAAGTGGGTCATAGTTACTCTACCTTAATAATGTCTGTTAATATATTTAGTAATACATGAATAAGACTAGAAAATTTCAATCAGTTTAGAAAGGTACAAAATGGGAAATGGAAGCCTTCCTTCCACTGGAATGTCATCCTGAAAAAAAATAATCTAAATTTCTATGTATCTCTCCATTTCATGCATGTAAGTGATCTCACCATGCATACATAATACAGCTTACTTTTTCACATAATATATTGTGTAATTCTTTGCAGGTTAACATTTAAATCTCCTTCATAGCAGATAACATTTGCATAGTATTCTGCTGAATGAATGAGTGCATCATAATTTATTTGTTCAGTCCTCTATTGATAGACACTTTGGTTGTCTCTCTTTCCTCCTCCCTCCCTTAGTCTCTCCTTCCTTCCCTCCTTCCTTTCTCTTTCTCTTTCTGCCTCTCTTTCTCCCTTCCTTCCTTCCTTTCTCTTCATTTCTCTCTCTGTCTCTATTTTTCTCTCTATTATGAACCATGATATGATAAATATCTTTGTTTATATACTGTGGCAAGTAGTTGCATTATATCCATGGTAAATGCCTAGCAGGAAGAGTGCCAAGTTATGAGGACACTCAGATAGCCCTGTGGGAAGGCCCGTTTGGTGAGGAATGGAGCCTCCTTCTAATGAGTAGCATATGCCAGTTACATGAGTTTGCCACCTTGAAGTGAATCCTCCAGCACCAATTAAGCTTTCAGATGACTGCAGTCCTAGTAATATCTGATTGCAGCTTCATGAGAGACCCTGAGCCTAAACTGCCTAGCCAAGTCACTCTTGATTTCCTGATTCACGGAAGCCATGATGGTTTTTTTTTTAAATATACTAGTTTTGGGGTAACATGTTAAGCACTATCAGATAACTAAAATACTTATGGCTTGGAACAGTGGTTGTCAACCCTGGACAGTTTTGCCCCTCAGGGACATTGGCAATGTCTGAAGACATTTTGATCGTTCTACCTGGGGAGGATGCTACCGGCATTTAGTGGATAGAGGGCAGGAATGCTGCTAAACAGCCTACGGCGAACAGAAGAGTTCCCAACAACAACAACAAAATACGCAGCCCCAAATGTCAATGGTGCCAAAGTTAAGAAATCCTGAATCCTAGAATAACTTAAATAACATATTTTAAACAAGGTCTCACTCTGTCAACCAGGCTGGTGTGCAGTGGCATGATCTCGGCTCACCGCAACCTCCGCCTTCTAGGTTCAAGCAATCCTCCCACCTCAACCTCCTGAGTAGCTAAGACTACAGGGGCGTGCGGTACCATGCTTGGCTAAATTTTTGTATTTTTCTAGTGACAGGGTTTCTCCTTCTTGTCTAGGCTAGTCTCAAACTCCTGGGCTCAAGCTATCTGCCTGCCTCAGCCTCCAAAAGTACTAGGATTAGAGGTGTGAGCCACCATGCCCAGCCCAAATATTTTCTTTCTTTCCTTCTCCTTTTCTTTCCTTCTTCTTTTCTCTCCTGCTTTCTTTTCTTTTCTTTTCTTTCCTCTTTTCTTTTCTCCCCCCACCACCGCCCCCATCTCGCTCCCTCCCTCCAGCCCTCCCTCTCTTTCTTCTTTTTTTTTTGGTGACAGATTCTCACTCTGTTACCCAGGCTGGAGTGCAATGGTGCAATCACGGCTTACTGCAGCCTCAACCTTCTAAGATCAAGTGATCCTCCCACTTCAGCCTCCCAACTAGCTGGGATACAAACATGTACCACCACAACTGGCTATTTTTTAAAATTTTTGTAGAGGTGGAGTCTCTTGATGTTGCCCAGGCTGGTCTCGTATTCCTGGGCTCAAGTGATCCTCCTGCCTCTAACTCCCAAAGTGCTGGGATTACAGGTATAAACCACTGTGCCTTGTCTCTATATCTTTTTCTTTTCTTCTTCTTCTTTTTTTTTTTTTTAAAGAAGGAGTCTTGCTATACCATCCAGGCTGGAGTGCAGTGGCGCAATCTTGGTTCACTGCAACCTCTGCCTCCCAGTTGAAGTGATTCTCCTGCCTCAGCCTCCCGAGTAGCTGGGATTACAGGCATGACCCACCGCACCTGGCTCCATATCGTTTTTAATCTTGGATTTTTAATCACTTTTACAGGCTCTTCAATGCTAACTGATGAAGCAAGTCCTGACCAATGTAAAAACATATTTTTGCAATGAGATGCTAACGAGTCACACAACCTCTTCTGCAAGCTAGTTGAATTCCAAGATCCTGTACTTTTTGGAGTTTTGGAAAACAATATGTGAAATAGATTATTATTTTAATTCTAACAATTTTTCTGTAGATCCTTCTGGATGTCTAGGGACACAATTGCATCATCTACAAAAAGTGTGAATTTTAAAAATTCTCTCAAATTTTTATGACTTTTTTCTTAGTTTATTATTCTGGTTTGAGCCTCTAGTGAAATAATGCATAGCAGTGATAGTGGACCGTTTTTGTCTTATTCATTATGTCAAGGAGAAAGTTTTAAATATTTCCTTAGGTGTGATGTTTGTCATAGGGTCTTTTTTTTTTTTTTTTTTTTTGATATACTCTCAATCCAATTAAGGAAGTCCCTTTCTATTCAAATTGCTAAGGGTTTGCTTGTTTTTTCAATTGTGAACGGAAATTGGATTTATCATTTGCTTTTTCTCAATCTATAGAAAAGCTCACATGGGGCCGGGCGCGGTGGCTCAAGCCTGTAATCCCAGCACTTTGGGAGGCCGAGACGGGTGGATCATGAGGTCAGGAGATCGAGACCATCCTGGCTAACACGGTGAAACCCCGTCTCTACTAAAAAATCCAAAAAAAACTAGCCGGGCGAGGTGGCGGGCGCCTGTAGTCCCAGCTACTCGGGAGGCTGAGGCAGGAGAATGGCGTGGACCCGGGAGGCGGAGCTTGCAGTGAGCTGAGATCCGGCCACTGCACTCCAGCCTGGGAGACAGAGCGAGACTCCGTCTCAAAAAAAAAAAAAAAAAAAAAGAAAAGAAAAGCTCACATGGGAGAAAGAATAGTCTTTTCAGCAAGTGGTGTGGGAAACGACTAAATATCCACATTTAAAACAATAAAACTGGATCCCTACCTAACATCCATACACAAAAATTAGCTCAAGGTACAAGATAGACTTTAATATAAGTGCTGAAAATATAAACTTTTACTAGGTTGGTGCAAAAGTAATTGCAGTTTTTGCCACTACTTTCAATGGCAAAAACTGCAATTACTTTTGTGCCAATGTAATAGAAGAAAACACAGGAATAAATTTTTGTGGTCTAGGTTGGGTAATCATTTCTTGAATAAGGCACCAAAAACACAAATAATAAAAAAGAAAATTGATAAGTTGCACCTCATCAAATTAAGATCAATTGTGCTTCAAAGGCTGCCACTGAGAAAGTGAAAGGACAAGCAAAAGTAGTAAAAAATATTTTCCAATAAATCATTAAGACTAGTATCCACAATATATAAAAAATTCTTACAACTCAATATCATTAGTCTGTTTATATGAAATGTCCCAAACTGGCTATCTATAGGGACAGAAAGCAGATTTGTGCTTTCCTAGGGTGGTAGAGAGGGGAAAATGGGGAGTATTTGCTAATGGGTAGAGTTTTCTTCTTAAAGTAGTGAAAATGTCTTAAAATTAGATGACGGTGATATTTGCTGACTCTGAAATTAAACTAAAAGTTATCATATTTTATACTTTAAACAGGTGGAGTTTATGGACTCACCGCAGGCTTGAGCTCAAGTGATACTTCCACCTCAAACTTCCAAGTAGCTGGGACCACAGGCATGCCACCACACCTGACTCGTTTTTGTATTATTTTTCTTTTTTTTTTTTTTTTTTGTAGAGACAGTGTCTTGCTATGTTGCCTAGGCTGGTCTTTAACTCCTGAACTCAAGCGATCCCCCTGCCTCAGCCTCCCGATAGTGCTGGGAATACAGGTGTGAGCCACCACACCTGGCCTAAAAAACAGCTTTGAGATGAAACTTGCATGTCATACAATTCATTCATTTAAAGTGTACAGTTCAGTGGTTTTTAGTATATTGACAGAGTTGTGCAGCCATCACCACAATTTAGCTTTAGAGTATTTTCATCTCCCCCAAAACTAACCTGTACAATGAGCTGGTACTCCCCATTCCCTCTTCTCAATACTCCTCTTCCCAGAACCACTAATCTATTTTCTATCTCTGTGGATTTACCTATTTGGGAGATTTCACATAAGGAAGTCATACAATATGTGATAGCTCATGACCACTCCTGACTTGGCATGCTATCATTGTCATTCCTTTGAACTGTACATATTTGCAAACTCCACATTATATTATTGCTTTATATAGTCAAGATTCATTTGGATATATACACCTTAGGAACACCTTTGATATTTTAGTTTTGGTTACACTGAACTTAAATTTATCTGTGAAAAAGACATCTTACAATATTGAGTCTTCCTGTTGAAGAGAACAATATATTTTTTCATTGCTTTAAGTTGTATGTTCTCCCAGTAGCACTTTAAAGTTTTCTTCATCTAGGTTCTCTGTAGTTTTTGTTGAATACATACCTAGATATTGTTGCTTTTTGTATATTTTTTTCTTTTGGATAGTTGAGCCTTCTCGTCTTTATTAGAGTAGAGATGAGTGGTTTTGTCAGTGCTTTCTTTATGTGACCTGTGTAATAGGTAATTTTCCCTTAAGTCTGATATACAATATAAATATGTACATAGATATATATGAAACAAGGAAAATTGATGACAAGAGCCAAATAATGTTTCTGACAAATAATTCACAGAAGTCCAGGATTTTATTTTGATTCAAATTTTAAAAAATGAGAGAAGAAAGAAAAAAAAAGACGTTTGTTTTTCAGCGTTTCCTGGGAGGTTTTCTCAATTTGTTACTTTCTTATCCATTACTTTACAGTTGCATAGCTCTGGTCCATTTGTGTCAGAGCCAAGTTCATCTTGTTTTGAAGCCTGTACACTTACACACTTTTCTTGTAACTGGGAATGATTTCTCCTCACATTCTGATTCTCCTTCGAATCTCAGTTTAAGTGTCAACTCCTCTCCAAACCTCCCTGAGTGAAGTGGGCCTTTTCCTTCATTTTCTTTCACTGTACTACTTCATGCCCTGAGCACTCATCACAACCTAATAACATCTATTAACTGCTTTGTCTGTTTCAGACATACAATGTAGATTCTCCAGTGCCTACCAGAGTACTTGGCACATACTGCCTTCAACACATAATTTTCAAAAAAATGAATTCAGATAAGGCAAATTTAATTTAAACTTCTAGTTAACTTCTACTGAATGTATATGCCAGGCACAAGTCTTGGTGTATTTTACATATTTCATTTGGCTGTCATCTAATTAGCTCAGAAGCTCGCAGACTCACAGTTCCAAAGTCCTCTCTAATCCTAGCAATTTTCTCCTCCCACCTGAGGGTCTTGTCCCGCCCCCAACATCTTCTTCACCCCTCACCCTTCTGGGAGCCCAGGCAGGGTTACCCGGTGGAGCCTTCCGGGACCGATGCGCATGCGCGGCCGATCTGCACATGCGCAATATTCGCGCTGCCGCCGCTGTCCCTGCCTGGTTGAGGTGGCAGCAAGGGGCGGGACGCGCAGCGCTATGGCCGAGGGCAGCGGGGAAGTGGTCGCAGTGTCTGCGACCGGGGCTGCCAACGGCCTCAACAATGGGGCAGGCGGGACCTCGGCGACGACCAACAACCCGCTGTCGCGCAAGCTGCATAAGATCCTGGAGACGCGGCTGGACAACGACAAGGTAACCGGGGTTGGTGGGGCCGGAGGCACAGGTTCCCGCGGGGCTGAGCCGGGCCGGGGGCGGCGTCTGTCAGGGACCCACCGCGGTCTCCCTCGTCCCGGCCGCAGAGCGACCGCGAGTGACCCCAGCCCTGCGGGCTCCGCTGTTCTGCGGGCGCCGGGGGTAGGGGGGGTGAGAAAGGGGAGCCCCAGTAACCTCCGGAAAAGCGAAGGGGTTTCCTGTGTGTTCTCTCCACCTGAAAAGGTGCCTTCAAGACTCTCTGGATGGGATTGATGAACTGCGGCGCCTCGAAAGGTGCCCTCCATACACCCCCGGAGGTGTTTGGCGGTGTGAGCCGGGAGACAGGAGGAGAGCACAGGACGGGATAGGAA
Organism: Theropithecus gelada; assembly: GCF_003255815.1. Taxonomy (NCBI): domain Eukaryota; kingdom Metazoa; phylum Chordata; class Mammalia; order Primates; family Cercopithecidae; genus Theropithecus; species Theropithecus gelada. Next base: position 70,871,255 of record NC_037685.1, read on the forward strand.
ATACATGCAGAAGAGCAGATTCCAAGATAATGCGAATGGGGGTCAGGAGACCAAGAGAGCATTGGTAGGGATAAGGGAGCGTTTCCGCCGACAAGTGACAACAGCTACAATAATTTGCAGCGCGAAAGAACTACCTTTGCCCATGGCTGAAATGAACTTATATCTACTAGTTTTTTTTGTTGTTAGCCAAGCGCTATGATCTGTGGGCTCAGGCTGTATTTCTTTAGAAGATAGACCGCATGCTCTCGCAAGTACCTCCTGAAACTTAAGTTGGACTTTACAGTTGCTCACATACCCACCCAGCCATCTCTTCTGTGTCCGTGAGTCGCTAGGTAAATTGATCATGACAGTGTAACATAAAGAAGAACATATGTCAAAGTTAGAGAATTTTACAGGTGAATATGTAGGTAACTGAAAAATAGCTGTCAATAACAATTTGACTCCGGTATGTAACAAAATAACATTGCAATGTAATGAATAAGAAAGAAGGGCTCTGGGGGCTGCCACTTATTAGATAGAACCACTACATTTGTGCATTATGATTTGAATAAGTCCCTTCACTAATCTCAGCTTCCGTTTAGAAATTAGGAATACTGCTAGTAACTTTCTCATGGTGGTTATTTGAGGACTCAGTGAGAGACTCCAGGTAAAGTCCTTTGCAAAGAGCCTGGCACTTACTGTTTCTTAACAAATATTAATTTTATCATAAAATTTATGAAGTGTTTAATGTATCTCGTATTGATATTTATTATATCATTTAAGGCTGCTACTTATTCTGATGTAGATAACATGGCCTTTTTTTTTTTTTTTTTTAAGACAGAGTTTCGCGCTTGTTGCCCAGGCTGGAGTGCAATGGTGCAATCTCGGCTCACCCCAACCTCCGTCTCCCGGGTTCAAGTGATTCTTCTGCCTCAGCCTCCTGAGTAGCTGGGATTACAGGCATGCGCCACCACACCCGGCTAATTTTGTATTTTTAGTAGCGATGGGGTTTCTCCTTGTTGGTCAGGCGGGTTTCGAACTCCAGACCTCAGGTGATCTGCCCGCCTCGGCCTCCCAAAGTGCTGGGGTTACAAGGCGTGAGCCAGAGCGCCTGGCCACATGACCTTCTTTTTACCATGAGGATAATAAAGCATGGAGAGAGTGCAGCTAGGTTGTCATACAACTAGTAACTGGTGGATCTGTAATTTACATTTGAGTCTGATTTCGTTCATTCAATATTACTGACTACTTCTTTGAACCAGACCTAAGGACATTTCAAGGTTATAGTCAAAAGAAACTGCTTCACTTTATGGGTTTTTTTTTTTTTCTTTTTTTTGGTATGGTAAGTATTTATAGTTGTAAACATATTTTTGCTTCCCCTTAAATATTAAGTTGGATTTATATAAATAGCTTTACTATTTTTGTCAATCCAGCCAATATTTCAAAATATCGTAACAGAAACATGAAAGGGTAAGCCTACTAGAATATATAGTAGTAGAGGTGTAGACATGTATATCTGCAAAATTTAGGGTACTATGGGGTGTCCTGGGCTTGGTTCTCTGCTCTCTTCTCTTTTCATGTTCTCTCTGTGAGAAAAATCTTGTCCTTTCATAATTTTAAGTAGTAAAAAGCATGATTACTCTCAAATTTATGACTGTGTTTCTGACATGGACTGAGCTCCAGATTTGTAGAATCAGTTGTCTATACTATACTTCCAATTGGATACTGATTGACATCATAGAACTTAACATGGGCGGAACTCTTGATTTTTCCCTAAACTGGTTCCACTCTCGCTAAAGAACATCACCATTTACCCCGTCAAGCAAGAAGCATATGAGTAATTTTGGATTCTTGTCACTTTTTTTTTTACATCTCCTGTTAAATCCACAAACGTATCCTACTTTGAAAAAAAATTTTGGAATATCTTTTTTTTTTTTTTGAGACCACGTCTCACTCTGTCACCCAGGCTAGAGTCCAGTGGAGAGAACACAGCTTTACTGCAGCCTCGATCTTGCGGGCTCAAGCGATCCTCCTGCCACGGCTTCCCAGGTAGCTGGGTCTACAGGCACATGCCACCATACCTGGCTAATTTTTTGATTTTTTGTAGAGATAGGGCCTCACTATGTTACGCAGGCTGGTCTTGAACTCCTGGCATCAAACTATCCTCCCAACTTGACCTCCCGAACTGCTGGGATTACAGATGTAAGCCACTGTGCCATGTTTTGGAATATCTCTTTTTCATTTGTACTACTGCCATCTTGGTTTAAGCCACTATCAAACCATACATATTTTAGTTTTTTCTCTTACCTACCTCCTTTCTTGTACCCCTCTACCATTCATTTCCCTTACAAAGTTGAATAAACTTTTATAAATGTAAATTGTATTATATTACTCCCCTGCCTAAAATCGTAATAATTTCTCATAGCTTCAGTCATAGTGGCCTTCCTTCTACCACTTTAGGGTCTTTGTACTCACTGTGTGCTCTGTCTGTGGAAGGCTTTGTCTCCATGACTGGCTGCCTACCACTGAGGCCTCAGGTCAAAGTCACCTCAGAGAGGCCTTCCCCTTTAAGTTCTTCCAAGTTCTGCTTCCAGTTATTCAGTTTCTAGCCTGGAGGCTTCCAGTACTTATTCTTAAATAGATTGTTCCGGAGATAGTTAATGTGTACATTATATATGTGTAAACTAGGTATACGCAAGTAAATATGCATGTATATATTCCTTTTAAGTTTTTAACTGTTGGTATTATAACTGTTTCTACGCTTTGATGTTTCACTTACCATATCTCAAAGCTTATACTATGTAAGTGCATAAAGATTTTTTTTTGTAAATAGGTATATCATAATTTATTTAACCAATCCCTTTTAGATGGACATTTAGATTATTTCTAGTCTTTGCAATTCCAAACAATTCTGCAATGAACCTCTTATATATATAACACTATACACAAGTAAGTATACCCTTATTATGTTCTGGAAATAAGCATGCTTCAGTAATTTGAAGGTCCTTCAATATTTTTTGGATTGTTTAATGAAAACAAATCATTTGAAAATGATTTCATTACATTTTGTCTTGAGATTAGGAAAACATTTAAAAATTAGTTCCAGTAACTATCTTCTGTTACCAATTGTATAGGAGATGTTAGAAGCTCTCAAGGCACTTTCAACCTTTTTTGTTGAAAATAGTCTGAGAACTCGAAGAAATTTACGTGGAGATATTGAACGTAAAAGTTTAGCCATCAATGAAGAATTTGTAAGCATTTTCAAGGACGTGAAGGAGGTATGTAAACTCTTTTCATTTAGCATATGTTAAGAACTTACTGTTATGCCTGGCTCTGTGCTAAGTATTTTTTTGAATTAAATTGATATATTTGCTATTCGTATACTATGCCCAAATAGAAAACTTAGCTAATTTCTCTTGCCGCATTTGGGTCTTTATTTGTATTAATGTGATTTATGAATCTGTGACTTCCACAAATATTAATTTGTAAAGTTGTAACATTGTTCTAGAAGATTATCTTAGGAATTTTAGCTTTTTTAACAAAAACATTAACATTTCCCTGAATGGCTTTCCAATAGAAATATCCCCTCATTGAATAAACCTCTCTTGGATAACAACTTCTCTATTGGAGATTAATTAGAATTGAGTTACTTTTACTATATCCTAAAATATGAAAATTTCAGATTAATATCAGTAACTTCAATGTATTAATAATGATTCATCATACTTGAGAGTGTAGTCCACTCGCCATAGAGTGAAAATAAATTTTATGTTATTATATCTTATTTATTATGTAATATTTTATTAACTGTATTAATACATTGTAATATTAATATATTTCTCTGTGAGTTATGGAAGTGTTGCACATGGTTTCAATGAGTGTTCAATAAAAATAGATTGTTTTAACACCTTGGTAGGTTTTTATTGACTGAAGACTAATAATTTGGAAAGGATTTTTTTAAAATTATATTAGAGATCAATCTTGCTATGTTGCCCAGGCTGGAGTGCAGTGGCTGTTCCCAGGTGTGATCATAGTACACTATAGCATCGAACTCCTGGGCTCACTCAATTCTCGCACCTTAGTCTCCCAAGTAAGTGGGACTACAGGTATGTGCCACCGTGCCTGGCTCTTTTAAACATCATTTCCTACTAAAAGGAACAATCTTATCAGTATCAGAAAGCAAAGATGCTATCTGAGACGATTGAATAAATGTCAAAAGGACTTTGGAGCTAATATGAAGAGGATTCTTCTACTGGCCAAACATAGGACTATTTGAACATCAATAAGAATAACTGCAATTGAATAACACTAGGAACAAAGGGATATTCAGTTTTATAAAGCATTTGCCATTTTCCTGTGGTCATATTCTCTAAAAGGAATGGACTATTTTCTTTACAGTTTTTCTAACACTAGATGTTATTCTTTTTAATCATTTCCAGTTTTAAATATGGGATCTCTTGTCATGCCTTGACAAAAAAAAAAATTTATGTAACTAAAATAAGGATTTAGCTAAGAGAAGAGAACCTTCTTCTTACTGTATATATGATGTGTGATGTTACTTTTCTCCTTTTCAGGAACTTGAAAGCATAAGTGAAGATGTTCAAGCAATGAGCAACTGTTGTCAAGATATGACAAGTCGCCTACAGGTGTTGTATAATGGCTAGATTTTGGCATAGTTCCCGCTATAAAGTAAACTTTCAAAAATTATTAGGTCTACAAAATGTATAGATATCTAATCCATAATGCCCTGTAGGAAATTTGGGTATAAATATAATCCTTATTTTAAAAAATTTTAGATATCTTTGTGTTTCTTTGGATAATGATTTATTAATATTGTTCAATTGACTTTAGAGCATTTATATTTTGGTCTAGCCAGTACAGAGCTAACTATGTAGAATTGTGATAAACCTTTCAATTCCATAATATTCTAGAAATCTAGGAGGAATGATTTAGTACGAAGCCTTAGGATTAATTTCACACTAAAGCTGTGCCTGCTAAAGACCCAGCTTAATTCTGATTTATGCATAGCCTTAAAACAATTCTGGGAAAATATGTATAATTTTAGGTCTTTTAATGAAAGCAGTTGTAAACTTAAAATTTGGCAGCAGAATCAGCATTTTGACTTAATTACCCTCAGTCATCTAATTTTGGAGTAGTACATAGAACAGTTTCCTCCTAAGGGCCAATCATGATTACGTCTACTACCTTCACATTTTAAGAGCAAGCTTCTATCTCTAAGTGTCTCCTGGAACTATTGACATCAACAGTGATTCTAGGAAGAATCATTAATGCATATTCTCTAGATTAATCACAGGCTACTTGCATCATCAGTTTGCAGGACTAGTTAATTTCTTGTTTCTCTAAAATTTTATCTTTTCTGGTCTTGTCTAAATTTTGATATTCTTACTAACCTATCAGATATTATTGACATGTTTATTGTCTCTTAGTCCAATATTTAGGTATTTGTTAATTTGACAATATTTAAATAATTATATAGTATATACTAATTATTAATGGCCATTTCACATTTTTGGCATATATTTACTTTATTCCTCAGTGGTTGATTTTGTTTGACCCTTCTTTTTCTTTAACTTTTTTATTTCCTTTTCTTATCTTTTAGTCTCCATAATGTAATGCCTTTCCTCAAATTACACTTTATAATGTTTTCTATATTGTACCTTTGTGTTTTTTAAATAATATTATGCTCTGTAATATTAGACTACTCGGTTTCCAATTTTTAGTGGTAGAATCTCTTATTTTTTAATTTGTACCCTTATATTTTTATACTTTTCATCATAGAGAGTTTTAAATATAAAAAGATCATAGTATTTTTATTCTTCGTGCTATTTTTCAAATAGTTTATAAATATTTTAAATTACAACTGAAGTGTCTCCTTCTGTTTTGTCTTTTGTATTTTTTTTTTGAGACAGAGTCTCACTCTATCCTCAGTGGTGCGATCTTGGCTCACAGCAACCTCCACCTTCTGGGTTCAAGCAATTCTGTCTCAGCCTCCCAAGTAGCTGGGATTGCAGGCGCCTGACACCACACCGGGCTAATTTTTGTATTTTTAATAGAGGCAGGATTTCGCCATGTTGTCCAGGCTGGTCTCAAACTCCTGACCTCAAGTGATCTGCCTGCCTTGGCCTCCCAAAGTGCTGGGATTACAGACATGAGCCACCATGCCCGGCCAGTCCTTTATATTTTCTTTGCACCCATCTTACGTCCTATTTTTTCTTCTATAGTGACATGGGCCTATTTTCTTTCTTTATTCAGGTCAACTTTATTGCGGAATAATTTATGAATGGTAATAAACTGCACCCATTCAAAGTGTTCATATTGATAGGGTTGACAGTTTTATACACCTGTGAAACAACAACCATAATCAAGATACAGAACATTTTTATCAACTATAAAAGATTCCCTCATAGCTTTTTGATTGAATATTTAAAAATATTTGATACTGCCTATTGTTTACATTCGTTTTTGATCCACATATCATTTCTAATAGTAGGAGGTCCATGATTTTGAGGTTTTGTTTATTCCTTCAAATTATGCTTAAAGGTAATTTATTTGGATATAGCACTATTGGAATTCTAATAGTATATGTTCATAATATCAACTCTAATGTTCTTAAGTTATTCATTCATAAAGAAAAGTATTTCTTAGAGTATCCTCCCTGTTTTTCTTGTAGAATGTTGTTATAATGATTCATTTAATTATTTAATATTTTCTGAAATGCTTTGACTATGGTACCTTTTAGAAATTATTAGAAAACATTTAAAAATGTAATCGGTAGTTTCATATATGTTATTGTTTATTCCTTTGTGGTTTTCCTTGGATAAATTACATTTAGATGCATATGTTTATTATTAATTCAACAATAATCATCTTTAACATTTAAGATAAATGGAAAGTGAGATTAATAATATTCATTAATATTATTAAATATTACTTTGGAATTCTTACCATAGTTTATAAATGAAAAAAATCAGGACATATGCAAAAAATATTTGCAAATTCTTATTATATAACATTGTGCTAAAGTATCATATTTCATTGATTAATAAATGGTGTTAATTATAAGGTACACCCTCAATAATGACTGAACTAAAAAGCTAGTAAATGTTTTTTGATACTGATTTTGTGAAGCATTCTTTTTTTTCAGAAATATTAAAATGTAAATATATCTTTGACTTGAGGGGATACTATATTTTAAAAATTGCATAAGGCCAGACTGTACAAGGGTGGAAATGGAACTTTAAAGTTTAAGAAGTATAAGCATTTGAAGAAGTTATTGGCAGTCTAATAATTCTAAAAGAGTACCTTGGGAGCTATCATGTTGAGCTCCATTCCTTAAAAGTCAGTGAAATGGCCGGGCATGGTGGCTCACACCCATAATCTCAGCATTTTGGGAGGCTGAGGCAGAAGGATCCTTTGTGACCAGTCTGGGCAACATAGCAAGACCCCATCTCTACCAAAAACTTTTAATAAGTTAGCCAGGCATGGTGGCACATGCCTATAGTGATAGCTATTCTGGAGGCTTAGGTGGGAGGATTGCTTGGGCCCAGAGGTCAAGACTACAGTGACTCAAGATTGTACCACCATACTCCAGGCTGGGTGACAGAATGAGACCCTGTGTCTTTAAAAACAAATAATAATAATAAAGATAAGTGATATGCAGAATTACCTAGGTTCAAATCTATTTTCTTAAAAAATCTATTTCCTGGGAACATACACTCAAAATAGCTTCATTTGAGGTGGCAGTCAGGCTCTGTTATTGACAGGATACTTAGAAAGCAATAAGAGAATTTCCCTCACAGCCTGAAAACTGAGTTTGTAGAGGATTAGGCCTCTAAAAACCCAGAACTGGAGGTGTCTAGGTCTAAGGCAGCTCTAGAAAGAAACCTTAGCAACAGGCCAGGCGCAGTGGCTCACGCCTGTAATCCTAGCACTTTGGGAGGCCGAGGCAGGCGGATCACGAGGTCAGGAGATTGAGACTATCCAGGTTAACACGGTGAAACCCCTTCTCTACTGAAAATACAAAAAATTAGCCGGGAGTGGTGGCAGGCGCCTGTAGTCCCAGCTACTCAGGAGGCTGAGGCAGGAGAATGGCGTGAACCCGGGAGGCAGAGCTTGCAGTGAGCTGAGATTGCGCCACTGCACTCCATCCAGCCTGGGCGACAGAGCGAGACTCTGTCTCAAAAAAAAAGAAAGGAAGAAACCTTAGCAACAGAGGCTTGACTCTTTATTGTGGTGTTCTAACATGAAAATGACCCAGTGTCTTCAGGTGTTTGCGCTGGTATTTTCTCTTTAACAGACTGACTCACCTTCTATTTTATGTGTTTTTCTCTACTTTACTAATGACGTAATTTATGCATCTTTCTGGCTCATTTAATTTTTCTTCAAGGCAAGGACTCTATTTCTGTACATGCCTCATGACTACTTGCTTCTCTTCTTGTTGTTTATTGCCTTAGTTTTGTAATATTCCCCAGTTCAGATCTTTGAGAGAGAATCTTGTTGTCTTTTTTTAAAGCCACTTCGTGAATGTGTTCTAATCTTTGGATAAAATGCTTTCTTAATTGACTTTTCACTCTTGATCCTTTCAACTCTGGCTTAGGGAAGAGAGAATTGCTTAGAATGAAAGTTGGTTAGGAATAGCCTTGTGTCCTTTAGATGGGGCTAGCTCTGATCCTCACCAAAAACTTATATGGCAGGTAGTTTGTATATTACAACTTTCAAATTTTTACCTCCATCTTACACTTTTCTGTTGAGCTCCACACTTCCTTTTCAGTGACTTAGTTAACAACCCCATGTAGAGGTTGCATGGTATCTCAGTTCAACATGTCCATACCATACCATTCTTAACTTGTTCTTCCAGTGCTTCTGTTGCACTAAAAAGCATCATGAACTATTAAGTTCTTTAGTCAGCATCTGGATACCTTTTTCTTTCTTGTAAGCCTTAGCATTGTGTGTATATTAAGACTCTTGAGTGTGTTCCTCCAGTGGATGAGCCTTGAAACGTCTACGTATTTCCTTTTGTTGTGCTTCTCTTTTGAGTTCCATAGAGTGATCTCATTTGTTTTAAGTCTAAATTTCAGTAAGTGGTAGTTTTGTTTTCTGAAATAAAATAAAATTGGAATGTACTTATATTAGATATGTTTATAATTTTAGGCAGCAAAGGAACAGACTCAAGATTTAATAGTAAAAACCACTAAGCTTCAATCTGAAAGGTAAGTTTTTCTTCATACAGCCACCTTTTCAATAATTTGGAGACTGGAGTCAAAGAAAATTATGTATAACTCCAAATCAAAATTAAAGCAGAATAATAACATGGTTCATAAGGTCCTAAGCTATTATATTATCCAGTAGTAACTTTAGCGTAAAGACAGTAGTTTAGGAGCATTAAACTTGATATTGGGTTGAGAGATTATTCCTTCTTTGGAAGAGAGGTGATGATGTATTTTTATTGTTTGCTGCGGAGTTCAGAAATGATTGCTTTTTAAAATGTAAATTTTTTCAGATTTTTAATAGTTTTACTACTATTTTTTTCACAATCATTGTCTTTTATTTTTAAGCTATGATATATCCTCTCTGGTATAATTAAGAGTTAATTGTATAAATTCTCCTTGTAGTTTATATAATAGGTATACTGTTGGTTGATTGAATGAATGAGTGAGTGAATAAAGGTGAGTACAGTATGGATTTGTATGATGTGTTGTGTTCAGTATTGCTAAAACTCATAGCAATTATGCTAAAACTCATTAACAATGCATCTCTCATGTGTGGAGTAGTGTAGAGGGGGAGAAGCATTATATTATGATGCAGTCAGTATACTTGTCTCCTGCTCAGTAGTTGGGTACATCACTTAAACCTTTTAGTATTCTAGGTATTTCATCAGTAATATGGAGATACTACTACTTTAACTGCTCATTTTGCGGTAGGTCAGTATACTGTAGTATAGACCACAGGTCATCAAACTATGGCCACATGCCAAATCCAGCTCACTGCCTGCTTTTGTAAATGTACCTTTATTGGAACACAGCTATGGTTGTGTTTACATACTATCTATGGCTGCTTTCACCCTACTGCAACAGAGTTGTGTGGTTACAACAGAGACTATATGTGGCCTACAAAGCCTAAAATATGTACTATCAAGATTTTTATGGAAAAAGTCTGTGACTCCTGATCTGTCTAGTGTTTTTTGTTGTTCAGGTCAAGATCAGTGGGTTGTAAATTATGATTTATCAGTTATTACTACTATTTAAGTCAATCATAGCTAGCCTTAAAAAATAAATTAGAATAAAATAAAATAGAAAATAGTTTGGGTAGCTGGGCATGGTGGTGCACACCTGAAGTCCCAGCTATTCTGGAGGTTAAGGTGGGAAGACCATTTGAGCCTAGGAGTTCAAGGTTGCAGTGAGCTATGATAATGCCACTGCACTCCAGCCTGGGTGACAGAGGGAGACCCTGTCTCTAAAAAATAAATAAGTAAAAATAGTTTGGGTGAATATTATTTTGTGAAGCCTTTCTTTCAGTTTTGGTAATGGTTTTAAATGGTTTAATATTATGGGTCATAGTCAAGGGTTTGAAAAACACTGCCCTAGACCAACAATGGCAAATACATGACCCCCAACTCCTTAGTTTTACATCCATTGATCTTGACATTCTTTCATATTGAGCCCTTAATCCTTCTTAATACAATTCTCTTCAGGCTAAAATTGATGAATGGGAAATTATAAAGAGTGCAGAGGTGTAAAGTTACTTGTGTAAAAGGATATCATGGGCTACTGAGGACTCAGAGATCCACTGGAATGATCCATTGGAGTTAAAATGGTAACCAATGTAACTTACTTTTCTGTCTTATAAAAACATGGAGAAAATGTGACAAAATTAGCAAAATAAAATATATGTACCAATATCATCTAAAAAATACTATCTTTAATAGCACAAAACAAAACAAACATTTTCTTTACCCATATAGGAAGTACGTTATCGGATATTAGAACATGTACCTTATCTTAGAACTGTGGCTTTCAAACCATAGTTCATTGAACCTTAGGGTTTCTTTGCAAGATGTAGAAGGATAATGCAGTTTTGGAGGTCAGATTCTCTCACGTTAATTTTAGTTAGAGCAATTTCACTTTTATTTATTTAATGTATTAGGATTTCATATAAGATTTTGTTTGAAAAAAGGGTTTGACAGCAGGAAAATATAAAAATATTGCCCGATTTTAAGACTAGTTGAAAGGAAAAATACCAAATAAAATAGTCTCTTGATTTTATTCCTTATGCCAGAGAAAAATCTTAAAAAAAAAACTAAGTATCAAAACTTTATAAAAGTTTAATCATAATTTCATGCATTTAATTCCCTTTTTGTTTACTAACTACCTTCCCTTTCACTAAAATCCACCTTTACCCATTTTGTGATTTCTACAAGCCAAAATGAGAGCAAGTTGATGTTGTCCTCAGATTTATTGAATTGCAAATTGCCTGGATATAAATTAATTTTAGGAAATCTGGCCTTAAATTCTCTTTTATCTTGTTTATGTCATTCTGTATTTTATAGCTGGATAAATGGTCGTACCCCCACATTGGTGGTTAATTACTTGATGTTGACCTCTAAGTCAGCTTTTTTTCCTGAAAAGTCTGTAAACTTTTCAAAGCACCTTCAATCCAATCCTTTTATGTTTAACATTTAATCAAAGACTTTAGAGTATATATAGACAACTTAGAAATTGTGAATGACACAAAGTATGGAATGTTAAGTGTGAAATATCAACAGATTTAAGCTTTTAAGAAAAAATGGGGCTGGGCAAGAGGGTGAATAGGATGGTAAAGGGTCTCAAAAAATGACGTAGGGTTGAAAAAACCAGAATTGTTTATTTAGAAGTATAGGACTAAGAGGGACATGGTGGTGTCTTCAAATATTTGATGGTATTTGATGATCTTTCTGTTTAAAAAAGGGCTAAATTTTATTATGTATTGCTGCTGAGTTTGGAATTGAGTTTTAAAGGAGAAATTTACAGGTAGCAAATTTTGTTTTATGATAAGCAAGAATTTTCTATCCCTTACAATTTGAACAATTAGTTCTTCAAAGCTTTTTTTTTTTAAATCACTGGAAATATTTAGTCTGATGTTAGGTGTCATTGGAGCCATCTTTTATTTCAGTTTTTCTTTCTGGTCTTTTACGTTACAATTCATGTATCCCACACCTTATCACAGTAAACATAAGAACCACCAAGGAGCTTGATAAAATGGCAAGTTTTGGCCTCCATCCTCAGAGATCTGACTGAAAAAAGTAAACAACTGTGTCTTTTGGTTAATGACTCAGTAAATCTTGATTCGGGCTCAGGATTCGGCCCCAGGTATTTTTATGCAGTGGTCCAGAGACTATAATTTGAAAGACCTGGGCTTAGACAAAATATTATTCATATTTTTAATTTTTTGTGGAATGTCCCTCTCCCTTACCTTAATTCTCTCATCTCCTAACTGGTAAACTTTGAAAAAACATTTAAACTTTTTAAATGTTAAACTTTATATTTTGAGATAATTATAGATTCACATGCAGTTGTAAGAAATAGTACAGAGATCCAAGGTAGCCTTTACCTTGTTTCTGCCAAAGGTAACATTTTACAGAACTATAGTATGGTACCACAACTAGGATAATGACCTTGGTACTATCTACCTGTCTTATTCAGATTTTACAGTTTTACTTGTTGGTGTATTTATTTTTATACATTTTATCATTTGTAGATTCCTGAATGTACCACCATAGTCACGATATGGTACAGTTCCGTCACCACAAATATTCTCCTGTTGGTGGTAGACAGTGGTGAGAAAAGTTGCAGACTAAGCCCATGTGAGAGATGGTTGACTCTGCAAAGCAGTCAGCTCTGTGAGGAAAGGCAATGTTAAATTTCTTTATCAGAATTAAGCCTGTGCCTTCACCGTAAAATTAGATTGCATTTTATAACAGTTCTTTTGAAAGAAAAGTGTCCTAGAAAAACACATGCCCTGTTAGAGACCTTGACATTAATTTTTCTCTAACTTAGTGCTGAACACAAAAACAAACGTTACTTTAATTAAAAATTGTGACTAAAACTAAGAGGATAACACATCAGTAATCCTGTATGCAAAGCCTATTTAAACATTTCCTGTTCTCAGTTAAATCTTTTTGTTTTCATTTTTAGTGTAATATGTATTACAGTTGTTTGCAATTAATTATTGATTTGATTGTCTCTTTATCTCCTAAACTGTGAGCTCCTTGAGAACAATGACAATTTCTTATTCTCCTTTTTGTATTTGCAGTGCCTGGTATTTCACAGATTCAATAAATAATTTTTGAGTAAATGAATATGGGAAGCAACTATAATGTTAGGAAAGGAACATAGAGTGAAAACTGAAAAATAAGCCTTGTATTGGAGCTTGTAATATGGGACTCTAAATAATGTATACAGGAGACAATATTAGAACATTGTGCTTCTGTTCATGTATTCTCAAAACTAAGCAAGGTTTATGTTTATTATTTTAGTCAGCCTATGGAAGTGTTTTGACCTGATAATGCTTTTGGGAAATGAAAATTCATGACATTCTAGTATCCCAAGAGCTATAGATATGATGTGCCAAGTGAACATTTGTGTGACTATATTTTAGGAAAGTTGCAAGGCAGAAATTATGATAACAGGTCTCTGGGGGCTGACACGGAGTTGGTTTTTCATTTTAAAATATCTTTTTAACAAGAAACTTCGTTAAACAAGCAGTTAGCTTTAGAAATAGAAATACTATGGGATTATTTGAATAATATGATACTCTTATTCAGACAAATGTATAAATGATATGAATGTTTTTCCAGCTGAGTGAGAAGTCAGTCAGTCATCAGGACAGCTGAGATGCTCTAATAGATAAAGCTCAATGTAGAATTTTCTTCACAGGACTGCAGGTTAGCATTTCCCTTTAATATTTCATTGGTAGCCAGACGATGGACTTCATTCATGATCAGGAAAGGCTGTGTGTACATGAACATACCTTTGTATTTTTAAAATACTACTGAAATCACTATTATATTTTTATTATCTCTTGTAAAGGCCCACCAGCCAGATTTCTCTCTGGACTCAGAAAAATAATTTCTGGAGAATGTTTGTGTGTGTGTATTTTTTTAAGTTCAGTATGTTAAAATGGAAAGAATATAGGATTTAAGACAAAAGTCTGAATTTTAATCGAAACCTTGGGTAAAAGATTATTAGATTTTTGATTTTATACAGTTATTTCTTAACCTCCCTTAACCTAAGTTTCTATGTCTGAAAGAAGGAAGGGAAAAGTATCTATGTCATGGGGTTTTTGAGATAACTAAATGATTTACGTAAGTTGCTGAACACACTGCATGACATACATTAAAGAATGTTGCCCCTCTCCACTCCTCCCTTTTATTGGACAAAGAAATCCATGTCACGCATCTTATTTCTATTTTTGCTCTGGCAACTAGGAAGCTTAGAGCTATTTTGTGCTTAATTGCAATAGCTTTCCTCAGATGTATTATTTACTTTCTCAGTCTTTCCCTTTATTTCTTACTATTTTAGTTTTTAACAGTTTTATTTTAATTGCATTGTAAACTACTTTAACTCAGGTTTTGAAATTGGTGGCATAAAAATATAAAACTTTTTCTTGCATAAATGGTTTTATATTACATGTAAAAATATACTGCAGAAGCATATATGACACATTTTCTTTCATTACCTAATAAAAGGTTAGGGGAAAGCAGGGGAGCATCACATCTCTTTTCTTCTTTCTTCCTATCTCATTTGTACATAGCAGCAACTATCGAAAAGAAAATATTGCCAGTGACATGCAGGGGCCTGACTCAGATAAACTGTAACAACTTTATTTCAGTCACACATATTGGACTGGAAATGAAAATTTGGGGCTAAGGTACAGTATGACTTATCTGTTTCTCGTGATTATGATGATCATACTCTAAGGGAAATAGTATGAGGAAAAATTTGGAAATAATCTTTGGTTTACGTATTTTAAAAATTAGGTTTGGAGATGGTATGGATTTTTTTTAATGAAAATTTTGTCTGATCAAATTTTCCCCACCAATAAAAATGAACTTTTTCTCCCTAACATTTTTTCCCCACCAATACAAAAGAGGTTTTGTTTTTTTCCTTCCTTTTTTTTTTTTTTTGTGGTCACACTTCATTTAAAGGGGCTATTGCTTTTTTATTTCCT
Organism: Theropithecus gelada; assembly: GCF_003255815.1. Taxonomy (NCBI): domain Eukaryota; kingdom Metazoa; phylum Chordata; class Mammalia; order Primates; family Cercopithecidae; genus Theropithecus; species Theropithecus gelada. The sequence goes on from NC_037685.1 coordinate 70,886,459, forward strand.
GATTTAACTGTGTTTATCAACCAGGTAGACTTTTTCTGCATTCTCATTCGTTCTACCTGGAATTCCATTTCCCAAAATTCATTTGTTGAAAACTCATTTGTCCCTTAAGGTTCCCTGTTGTTTATGCCCATCATATATTTCAAAATATTTTACAAA